>NW_006800084.1:1066518-1100971 GCF_000485575.1 Poecilia formosa
ATATAATATAATATAATATAATATAATATAATAACTCTTTATAATTATTTACAACTATAAAAAGTTTTTAACAATGGAATAATTTATTATTAGCCTAAAAAGAGTCTTCCACATGTCATATCTTCAGGCTTTCTATCAGAACATCTAACCTGTTATTACTTATGCTAATACCTGTGTATCTGCATAAAAAAAGTTCTTCTGTATTTTATTACATTAGCAAATTATTGTGACTTTTGTTTGTTTTGTTTGTTTTTTTTTGTTTATTTGTTAGGTATTATTATTTATTTGTTAGGTATTATTTATTTGCTTTTACATTTGTTTATTAATTAACTTATTTCTGAAAATTTCAGGTGAATTCCATGTTAATTAGCGTACTAATCCCAAGCTTCCTAAAATAAAGGCCTACTTTTTGTTTATTATAATAATAATAATAATAATAATAATAATAATAATAATAATAATAATAATAATAATAATAATAATGCCAAAAGGGATTTGGGGAAAAATAGCCATTTCTATTTATTTGACGAAATGTAAACATAATTTTATTTCAACTTTTTGCCAAGAGGTGGCATCCTTTTATTATTCTCTCAGACGAATCACGCGAAGAAGAAAATGACATTTCCGTGTTAGTCAAGACACATTCAGTGTTATCATTTTTAGGAAGTTATAAATAAAAATAAAATATGTTTCTTGAGAGAAACAAGAATGTGTCAAAATCTTTAAAAAAAACATGTCCTAAAAAGTATAATATATTCAACTAAGGCGTTTAATAAAACAACATAAATGAATTAACTATAGTTTCTTTGTGATTCCAACTAAACGGCTAAAACCAGACTCAAAAATTTTATTTTGAAAAGTTTCAACGGAAATAGTGTCTGGTGAAGTTCGAAACTTAATGGTTGAGCAGTTAACAGACGTGGAGTTCAGAGAGGCAGTTTCCAGCTTGCTATTTCAATGCCTCTTTATCAAAGATGATATGAGCTTCAAATGTAACTTATGGCGTTTTTATTTTTTTTTATCTTAGCGACATAATCACTAAGTGGCTTTCTGGTTAAAAATGACAGCGTAGCGTGATGATACTTCAGTGAAAACATCCGGTGCTTCCTCGTCAGTCGTGTAGAAGGATTCACTGTGAGATTAGCTGCTGTAGAGACGCGATTTGATGTGTGAGATTGATAAGAACGGCTGAAAATATGTCACCTGTTCCCGTCCTGCCGCTGGTCATCAGCTGTTTCATGTCAGCTCTGGGCTGCATGGCCACACTCAAACTCATCCCTGCCTTCAAAGATCATTTCATCTCAGCCAGACTCTACGGGATGGACCTAAACAAGACAAACAAAGACAAAGTGTGAGTCTGAAACGTCTACGCTGAGTCTTAATTCACTGTGGCGTTACCTCCGGACCTCACTTTCTCTTCTTACCTTTGCAGCCCAGAGTCTCAAGGAGTAATCAGCGGTACAGTTTTCCTCATCATCCTCTTCTGCTTCATCCCAGTGCCTTTCCTCAGCTGCTTTGTGGGCGATCAGTGCACGGGCTTCCCACATGACGAGGTTGGTAAGCATGTGTCTGAGAAACCCATAGAGACGTGGGCAACTTTTTTGAGCACTCTTAATAACAAAACAAACAACTTTGAAATAGGACTGAACAGTAAAGCAGTAACAATAAATATCTTGATCAATATCAAGAGATAATGTATCTGATATGTTCCAGAACCCCACAGCATTCTGGGAGATGTAGGCGAAGGAAAGTTGGTCGCATCATCTAACTCAGTCACCCTTTGGTTGCCCAGCAACAATCTGCTGGGTAATGAGCAGTTTCAAGACCCCCTGCCCCCAACTTTGGTTACCTAGCAACAACCAGTTGAGTAACTGGCAGTTACAGCAGCAGTTTCAGGTTTTGCCACTTTGCCCCACAGCTGCTTTAGAGTAAACAATGGCATGGATGGAAAACTGTGGCTCAAACGGGAGTTCATGCCACCAGTTTGGTAGTACTTCAGATATTTAAAACAAAAACCTAATCAATAATTATCGCTTTCAACAGTCGTTGATATTGACTGATATGAAACTCTAATATTGTGATCATTTTTTCAGCCATATTGTCCAGCACTTTTAAAAGTCCATTAAAAGTGCCAACTTTGCATGATTTTGTAAATTATGATAATTTAATGCAAAGTTGGCATTTTTAATGGACTTTTCAATGCAACTTTTAGAGCAACTTTGCATTAAAAGTGTCATTATTTACCAAATGACACTTCATGACAACTATCAAACATTCATAAAGACTTCTTTATGTTCATGACAGGTGTTATGTCATGTTTATGTCAGTCTTATGCACACCCCTTCAAATAAAGTGTTACCAATCTATCTTTTAATTTGAATATATTTATTCGGCAAGAATCGGTCCAGTATTCGGTATTCCTGTACTACAAACTTTTGGTCGTGGAACAGCCCTTTTTCTTTTTTGTATTGTATTACAAGAGGCTTGAAGTGACAATGATCTTATTTTCATCTCACAGTACAAGTTTTCTATAGGAGTTAGTTCTGGGGGCTAAAATGACCAAGGAAATCAAATCATTTTTTGTGCTGCACCAAACCTACCTGGAGTTTGTTGCTCTAAAGCTGGAGAAACACAGTTCTAGTTGACCTTCCAGCCAGATTTTTGTTTTGGTGGTTGGGCAGAAAAACATGATTTTGCCACCAAAAAAATGGCACCACTCCCAATCAACCAATTGGTAGAAGACCAGCTTCAGTGGATGTTGTAGAGATTTGGTCAGCAAAGTTTATTTGTCTCAGCTGCCGATCGGTTTTGTTTCTCTCCATGTGTTTTGGTTGAGCAGTTTGTGCAGCTGATTGGTGCCCTTCTCGCCATCTGCTGCATGATCTTTTTGGGCTTTGCTGATGACGTGCTGAACCTGCGTTGGAGGCACAAGCTCCTCCTTCCTACCATGGCTTCTCTGCCGCTGCTCATGGTCTACTTCACAAACTTTGGAAATACTGTCATAGTGGTGCCCAAGCCCTTCAGAGCACTGCTTGGGATGCATTTAGATCTGGGTAAGTTGATTACAACATTGTTGGCTTGAACCTGGGGAATCCCAAGATTTCTCTGGAATCAATTATGTAACTCATTCTAAAAAAAAAAAAAAAAAAACTATATTGAAATATAGACTTCCTTGTTGAATACTCTCATTTTGTGACACGGTTCTGTTTTTTGTTTTGCTTTGTTTTGAGACCCATCCAATAAAATATGTCAAAGTGTTCTAAAGTTTAGAAGGTATAATTACGTTTGCAGTCATTGCTTGTTTTCTGCTTTATAGAGGTGTAGTAATTCAATTTTTTGTTCCTAAAACATATTACCAAAAGGACAACTAACAATTGTCTTTCCATGTCCTGCAGGTATCCTCTATTACGTCTACATGGGGATGCTTGCAGTGTTCTGCACAAATGCCATCAACATCTTAGCAGGCATCAACGGCATCGAATCGGGTCAAGCCCTGTTTATATCTGGTTCCATCATCGTCTTTAACCTGCTGGAGCTCAGTGGTTAGTGCCTGTAGATCCTTTTTCTTTTTTATTCGTCTCATATGTTTGATGTTTAACACATTTTAGAAAACAAGCATGCTTTAGAAATGGCTGAGTTGCTTTATAGGATTTTTTTGTTTTTGCATATGCTACAGTCTTCTATGACATAATATCTGCATCCTGCAAGTATCTCAGCATGTTTTCTTTTTCTCTGCTGTGCTTTTATAAAAACAGGGGATTACCGGGATGACCACGTCTTCTCTCTCTACTTCATGATCCCTTTCTTCTTCACCACATTAGCACTTTTTTACCACAACTGGTGAGTTAAACGCAAAACACTATTTTCTGTGTTCGACAATGCAAACTGGCACCTAGCTTACCGAAACCTGCGTTGACGCAGGTATCCCTCGTCTGTGTTTGTGGGAGACACTTTCTGCTACTTTGCCGGGATGACCTTCGCTGTTGTTGGCATCCTGGGACACTTCAGTAAGACCATGCTGCTGTTCTTCATTCCTCAAGTGGTCAACTTCATCTACTCGTTACCTCAGCTTTTCCACATCATCCCCTGTCCCAGACACAGGCTCCCCAGGTAAATCACTCGTCATTAATCCAATATAAGTTTTGTCTTCTGGGCATGTTTGTCTTCCTGTATCCATGAAACTGTGGACCTGAGCGCTCCCAAGGACATTCCTCGATAACAACACCTCTATCGGACTTTGCCGGGAGGCTGAGCAACGTGGTTTCATGGCCCTTTGACGCCACCGCCTTCACTCATGTCTTTGTTTTGCCCTTTGTTTTGTCTAAATGTTGCCTTTTGCCCTAATGTGTCCTTTCCTCTTTTTTGTGCTCTTTCCTTTGGTTTGTTATTTGTTTGTATTTCCTGTTAATTCATGTAAAGCACTTTGAATTGCCTTGTTGCTGAAAATGTGCTATATAAATAAAATTACCTTACCTTACCTTATTGGAGACACCTTAATGCTTTGTTATTCTATGCTAGTTTGCATGAAAGTGAATTTAAGTTTTATTTTCTTCAATAGACATTTTCTTCTAACTTTCTCTTGTCCTTGTTATTGACCATTTTTTGGCACATAACGCAGACGTATTAATCATTAACAAATCAGGTGGACCTAACTCAAGACAAAAATAAATGCTGAAAAGGTTTAGTTGTTTTAACTATTTTTTTATTTTATTTTTTTTCCAATTTGTCAGAAAAGACAACTTGTCTCTGTCCCATGTATACAACACCGTTCATAGTTATAAACAAAATTATAATTATCAACACAGAAAATGTGCAGCATTAGTCATGCTATTGCAATCAAAGCTGAATTTATTTTAAGACTTTTAACACATATTCATCAACAGTGGGGTGCTGTAAAATACTCTTTGGTTGTCAAGCATTTGCTTGAATTTTGCCTTTGTCTTAAAGACAAAGCTTGACAGACTACTTCAAATTATTCTGAACACATTGCACATAATGTGAAAATGCACTATAATTTTATCTAATAGATCTTTAATAATTTAAAAATCATTGTTGTTAAATTTGTATCTTTGTCAATTTAAATAAATTCAAATAAATTACTTGGACCCAAATTAGTTCAACTCACTGCTGGCCATGAAGTAGCTAAGTATTTTTATTTATTTATTTTTTTACTTTTTTTTCTTATGTCTATCATGTGTGAACACAACATTGCTTTGTCCTCTTTTTTTTCTTTTTGCTTAAGTTATGTTTTGATCCAAAAACATTTTGACATGGTGAAATCTCTTGACTCAATGATAGTTTTGTACATGGTGACATTTGTTTTTTTCTAACTGCTCCTTTTTTCAATGAAAGGCTGGATCCAGACACTGGAAAACTGGGAATGAGCTACTCTAAATTTAAAAAGAAAGATCTCTCCCAACTGGGATTACTCATTCTGCAGGTAAAACTTAACTTACATTTAAATCTCCTAACAACAGCTAGATCCTCTGCTGTCATTTCCTACTGCTCAAGGAGATGGGCCACTCAAATACTTGAACAGTAGTTGTTGTTTTTACCCTCCAAACACAGACTGCTTGAAAGTAGCGACAGCGTATTATTTGAATGTAATGCATGGCTGGATTTAGTTTAATCAGAAACATGGAGTGCAATCCAGAGATCTGATTACCTGCATGTACTGACATTTACTCATGTAGTCAGACATGCACCTGAAGGCGAGGCAGTGGCAGCTTCTGAATTGTGTTCAAATGTCATTTATTGTATCGACAGGTGGCAGAGTTATTAAGGGTGCTGGAGGTGCGGCGAGGCCAGGACGGAGATGGAGACTTCATCGAGTGCAACAACATGACTTTAATAAACCTCGTACTGAAATTCTTCGGGCAAATCCACGAGAGAAACCTAACAGTCATCATGCTCATCATACAGGTGGAGGCTTGCAACAGTTTTCATTTCTGTTTAACCGTTCCACATTTTGTGTATTTTGTATTGTATCCAGATTTTCTGCGATAGATTAACACAAAGTAGTGCATAATTCTAAAATAATTCTGCAAATTTTCTTTATACCCTTACATATAAAAATCTGAAGTGTCGTTCTCTGCATTTGTTTTTAAATTTGAGTGATTATTTCGTAGAACAACTTTTCACTGCAATTACTATTTCCTAAGAAGTGACTGAAGCTCAGTCAGATTGGATAGAGCAACTGTGAATAGCCATCAAAAATGACTTTTTTTCCCTGCTATGTGTAGGTGCATGCCACACTTTTCAATATTTTTAATATTTTTTAAATAAGCAAATAAAGCTATAAATTCCTTTCAATGCGCTTATATTATTTTTTGTGCCCCAATAAAATATGACAAAATGTGAATGGCGATGTAGCTGGGAAACTTTCAGAGTAAAACAGTTTTGAACTAATTTTGAATTCTGTCTTCTCCTCAGGTGATGGGCAGCGCACTGGCTTTTGGGATTCGTTATCATCTGGTGCGTCTCTTCTATGACGTCTAGACACCTCTCTGTTAAAACTGAGAAAAACTCACCTTGTGGAAATACCTTGCAGGCTTGTGCCTGTCATTTTTCCACCTGCAGGAAAGCCGAAACGCTAAGTTAGAAGCTATCAACAGCAGGAATGAATCCCAACAGGAAATACAACTGGTTGCTTAATTTATTGCAAAAAATCTGGAGAGTATATATTTGTACTTTTTCTTTTTTTTAAGAGAAAAAAATGTGCAACGAGGTGTCAACTTTCTTCACCTAAACTTGTGAGCAATTATGACCAAATTTTCCAACATGTATGTCCACTATGCATCATAGTGGGTCTGCTGTTAATACAAACGTAGAGGAGGAAAATTCTTCATCGCAGTTACCCATACATTGTGAATTGGACGTTAATGCTTGTTTTTTGTTTTGTTTTGTTTTTCTATTTTGTTCTGAACCGTTTCAGACGGAGTTGTTAATGTGAACAAATGCAGTTACATATAAGGAAGTGACACTATAATGAAAATACCGGTTGGGCCGAGGTAAACAGAAGGCATATTAGAATGCATTAACTGTGATGATAGTGATGCGATTGTTCTGAAAGTAAAACTTTATGGAGGAAAGTTATAAAGTTGACTGGCACTTGAGAATGTAATTTCAACTAAGGCACTGTTTAATTTTTGGAATTGAGTGAAGAAATCTGAAATAAAAAAATTTTGAAATTATTTTTAGAGATGGGCTTTCTTTATTATTTGGAATGTGTTTATTTTATCCATTCAAAATATGCTGCAGCACACAAGAATACTGTTTTTGTTGTAGTTAACCTACTGTATGTATATATATATATTAAAAGAAACATAAGCTGATTAAACAGAGATCTAAAGTAAGAAGAGTCTGAGACATTTTGGGTGAACTCTTGATTTCCCCTTGATTATAAGTGGAAGATTAATCCAAATATTGATTATATTTGCATGGCATGAGTCATTATGAAAATACATATGTTTTTAGCAGATGATCTGATTATAGCACAAGTAAATAATTAATATACCATTAATTAACAGAAATTTCACAAAACAAACTATTCTGCAACAAAATTCATATATCTAGCAGAGGTAAAATAAAACTGCTAATAAAGAAGCTGGTTGTTCTTATATGAATGTTATAATTATGTTTATATATGAAAAACTGGACAAGCAAAAGATACAACTGCATCCTTGAGGGAGGGATGGGAAGGCAACACCAATTGAAGTGGACATTTACTATATAATACATGCAGATACTACTTAGTAGGTCAACATTTCCATACAGTATTTTATGTAATATTCCAATTTTATGAGAAACTGGACTTCTGGTGTAAACTATGGTCATCAAAACTAACAGAAATAAATGTTTCTAATTTGTCATCCTGTGTGTAGTGAATGATGTTCTAAGTTATTCTTTTTCACTTGTAATATTTAATAGCAACTATATTGAGCAAAAATATTTCATGCTTACCTTAAATGTTGTAGAGCACAAGTATAATGTAAGCTCGATTTAAAATAAATCTAGCTTACATTATGTAGGTTTAAATTGTTCCTTTCCTTTTTTTAAAGGAAACCCATTTTTAAATAATGGGTTTGTGGGATGATCACGAGCCCACAAAGTCTAGATTTCTTAAATTTGAAGATCTGGTGGAATTTAACATTGCTCAAATTGTGTTTAAGGCAATAAAGCACATAAAGAACATATTTTTTTAAATATTTTACTCAAACTTAAGGATTTATAATATACAAAAGAAAGAGCTTTTGTTTAGCAATTCATGGTGTAAAATTACAGAAGTTAAATGAGGAGTTAAAACAAAGTCAAAATTTAATACGATTTAAAAGGAAATATAAGGTCATTTTCACAAGATGGATGAGTTAGCACAAATGTATGTAAATTGAGGCTAACGCATATGAGTGTGTGTGGGTATGGATGTATATGTAAACCCAGATAAAATAGAAAATTAATCCACCTATGTTTATTTTTATTATCTAATAATGAGGGTCCATCTGAAAATATGGTATGAGTTTATGAGGTTGAAGTTCATGAGTTTCTTACTTCTTGTGAAAGTTATTGTGGTACAAAAATATGTGTGATTTTATACTTCTATCATGTTCGAAATAAATAAACATGTACCAAACCATAGACATGTACGCAAGAGGATTAGGGCCACTGGAAAAAAGAAAACAAAATCTGACTTTAATCTCAGAATTCTGAGATTAAAGTCAGAACTGTTTTGTTTTTTTTGTTTTTTGTTGTTGTTGTTGTTGTTGTTGTTGTTTTCGTTTTCGGTGGGCCCAATCCATCGTAGACATGAATAGCAAATGGCACCCGATAATATTGACCCATATTTTGTTTCACCCGAAACATTTTGTTGCACTCTATCTATTTCCTCTTTACAACGGAGCTGTTTCCGGCTGTTGCTGGAGCTCCGCGGGAAAGTGTCTGCAGCCCGATCATCAACTTCAGCTCTGTCCTCGGAGCAGTTTACAGTCAAATGAATGAACACCTCTAACAAGCTGTTCTTTACCGTGTCATATTCACCCGTGGGTTCTGTCCCGGGTGGACTGCGCAGTGCTGAATGTCTCAGACTTGCTTTCCTCTGTGACAGCTAGCTCCCAGATGACAGGGTAATAATGGTGGTCACTTAGAAACACATGCAAGCGAGACGAAAACAATATTAGAGCCAGCTCCGGTTTATATAGCGATGGCACCGAACAAACGCGCACAGAAGAAACCCCTAAAGGTGGAGTGTGAGTGGGCTTCGTGTGGAGAATCGTTCAGCCAGATGGAAAACTTCTGCAAGCACGCTGAAGCTCATCTCACTGAGGAAGAGGAGGAGGCAGAAGGTGGGTTCAGTTCAGAGGGGCTTGTTTCCAACTCTTTAAAGCTGTGAAGCAAAATATATATATATATTGATATATATATTTTGTTGTGCAGGGGAGAGAAACTGTCTCTGGAGAGACTGTGGCTTCTGCTCGGTGGATGGCCCTGAGGAGCTGCGGCGCCACCTCCTGTTCCACTGCTACCACACGAAGCTGAAGCAGCTGGGGCAGCAGGCCCTGGACGCACAACCAGAACTGGGCAGCTGCTCCATCGCCTACCACAACCGCAACATCATCCCTGACATCCCGGACAATTTTGTCTGTCTTTGGGAAGAGTGTGAGGTAGGAAGGGTAGGGTTAGGGTTAGGAACTAAATCGCATCCTGGATCTTTTTAACCTTATTAGCAGATTGGGTTTGAGATTAAGTTGAATGCAGCTAAGAGGAGTGGACTGCAAAGGCTTCTGGGATTTTACGACATCCACAGGATTCAAGATTGAATCTTATCCGTTTTCCTTCAGCCACTCTATATTTAAACACGTTCATTCACTGGCCATCTGCTTGGTTAGAGTTGAGGATTCATCTTCCACCACCTATCCAAGATTATAAGTTCCGGTCCATCCATCTATCTTATGCGTATTCAGTCATTTGAAGATTTATTTTTCTTTCACTTGTCACACTTAAGTTCCCCAGATCATCAAATACATTTTAATAACACACTTAAACGGAGTAAATTACAAGAAGTTGATTTCACAGCATAACTTAATTAGTTTAGTGAAAAATGCTATATAAAACCAGCCTGACTGAAGGGGGGATAACGGGATGTGGCATCAGAGTGTAAGGACTCCCTTCAGGTACTTTTGAATAAGGGCAATAAGTCTTTTATCTCTCTGTGGAGTCATTTTGTTTCACTTTTCCTTCCAGAACTGTTTTATTTCATCCACACTGGATTGCCTCAACAATAATCAGCCTATTCTTAAAGCCATTCCAAAGCTTGTCAATCAAATTCAAGTGCGGGCTTTAACGACAAAACTTTCCTTTTTTATTGTATTGCGCCATTGCATGTTGAATTTTATTGATACATATACGTAAATACATGTTGGCTTCTTTCTTCTGTCCACATCTGCTACAGCAAGCTCCGTACGAAAACCCGGAGTGGTTCTACCGTCACGTCGAAATGCATACCCTGTCCATAGAAATACCGACAGGTGAATGGGAGTTCCCCATACGCTGTGGATGGAAAGGTATTTATTTATCAGAGTGAAATACAGAGGCGTGTGTTGCTGATTGCTTCACTCCCGTTTTGCCCGCCTCGTTATTTTTCCAGACTGCGAAGCTACCGCTAAAGGTCGCCCCAAGCTGCGGGAGCACCTGCGCAGCCACACACAGGAGAAGGTGGTGGCGTGTCCAGGCTGCGGCGGGATGTACGCAAACAACACCAAGTTCTTCGACCACATCATTCGACAGAACGCCATGGAAGGTAGAGCCAGTCAGAGTAATGTCAAAGTACATTGTTAAAACATTCTTGGGCTTGCATTGAATTGGTGCCGGGTGTGTTTGTGTGTGTGTGTGTGTGTGTGTGTGTGTCGTGCAGGTCAGAGGTTCCAGTGTTCTCACTGCTCCAAACGTTTTGCAACAGAGCGACTCCTCAGAGACCACATGAGAACCCACGGTCAGTTTCTACCTCAACAGTTGGAGCTTCAGGCACTCGTTCATCTGAATGATCTTGTTTTGAGAGCGAAGAAACGCTAGATGGGGTTTCATATGTTTCAACAGTGAGCCACTACAAATGCCCTCTGTGCGACATGACGTGCCCGTCGCCCTCGTCGCTGCGCAGCCACATCAAGTTCCGCCACAGCAACGAGAAGCCGTACAGCTGCGAGTATTGTGAATACAGGTGCGTTGTCTTCTCCAGCTGCGACCGTGCAACCCGTGATCGTCCTCATGAACGGGGTTTCAGAGCTTTCTCCTGTTTGCGTTTTGTAGCTGTAAGAATCTGATCGACCTGCGTAAACACCTGGACACCCACAGCATCGATCCGGCGTTCCGCTGCGACGTTCCCGGGTGTGGCTTCACGTCTCGTACACCCGGCACCATGAAGATTCACCACCAGAAGGAGCACGAGGTGAGCGCCGATGAAACGGCAGGAGCGGATTTCAGCTTTCCCACCTGAAAAGTCAAGTAAAATTCTTCGCTTTTGTTTTACCGTAATCAGGGGACTTTTACAGCTCGCTACAAATGTCACGTGTGCGGCCAATGTTTCACCAGAGGCAACAGCCTGACAGTGCATCTCCACAAAAAGCATCAGTTCAAATGGCCGTCAGGACACCCCAGGTTCAGGTATGTGTCCAGTTTAAGGAGATCACCATTGCTTTGGAAGTATTTATCCCCTTTGAACGTTTTCACATTTTGACTCGTTTGTTGTGTTAGGATTTTATGCGATAGAAAAACACAAAATAGTTGAAAATTGTGAATCAGAAGCAAAAGGTTGTATGGTTGTCAAGCAGCTTAAGCTTTTTACAATAAACTCATTCGGAGTCAAAATATTTTGTCTGTTCATGTTTATAAAATCCCCCAAAGTTAGATTTGATGGAGAGAGGCTGACCATCAATTTTTTTAAAGTCCAAACTTGTGATTTTCTTATTGAACCAAATAATGCTTTAGACTTTAGATACAATTAATTTAAAAGTAGACGAGAGCGATACGAAATACATCAAAATTTCTGATGTTTATTGATGCTTTTGTGAAACAGTGAAGAATCTAGTAAAAAATAACATTCCTAAGAATGCCAGTTTGGTTTTTAACATCATTAATGAAAATCATAATAACCTTTCAGGATAAATGATTAACACAGTTGTATTAAATAGTGTTTTGTGGATACAGTTGTGGTTTTCTGATTAGCTCTAATCAACTCATCAGGTACAAAGAGCACGAGGACGGCTTCATGCGACTGCAGCTGATTCGCTACGAGAGCGTGGAGCTGACGGAGCAGCTGATGAGGGAAAAGCAGAAGAAGTCGGCGGAGGATGACGGTCAGGAGCTGGAGGACGACCCTGCAGCACAGGCAGCTGCTGCTGCTGCTGCTGCATCACAGGTGCAGGTGCAGCTCACAGGGGTTCTGCTGGAGGAGCAGAGGACTGAGGAAACCCCGACGAGAACGGAAGAAGGCGGTCAGGTGGAGGACATGCTGTACGTCCTAACGGGGGACGAGGACTCGGTCATACTGCAGCTCCAGGGTGCTGCCCAGCAGCAAGGCATGCAGGTGGACTGACCACTGGTTCTAAAACGGGATAACTGAACGCCTGTTTGAGGCAACTCAAACCGTATCATGTGACGCATTCGTTATCGAAGATCATTTTTACCGGTAATTAGACAATTTTTATTTATTCAGTAATATATCAAGACTTTGCTCTGACATATAAACCACAGCCTTTAAAGCTAAATCACTGAAGTAAAGAGAGGAAACCAAGCTTGGTTTTGACTCACATACTTTGAGTCATGAGAAAATACTTGATGTTTGGTCAGTTTGAATAAAGACCTTTTTTTTTATTGTGTTTGTTTCTATTTGTTCTCAAAAACATGCTCTTGCTAACATGAATGTAGTTTCTTTCTATTGTTTTCAGCTGAGTTGATGTTTAATTCTGGTAAATCTTCTGGAAGTGTGACACAATCATCAGAAAACAGTTGTTTTCCTAATTAGCATTGCAGGATTACTAAATCTATCTCTACTTTATAATATTTTGTGATTTACCTGAGCTGGATGTAATTGGAGTTTATATTGAATCTTGCTGCAGAGCTTACACCAGTCATTCAGGATTTGATTGGTGTAAATATGAATTTTTAAGGCAACGATTCCCCTGGTCCTTTATTGCACTGCCCCCTTCTGACTGTTAATAAACACTGCAGCTTTAAAGGTTTAAAAGTATAACAAGACCAGTTTTATCACTGATTTTTATCACTCAGTTGTGTGAACAAACTAATTTTACCAATAGGACAACTCTTTGAAAAAATACTTCAAATACATTTAAGTGGACTGATGGGTACTTAAATTGTGCTGCAAGTGTTTTTGTTAATAGTTACATTTGATTTTTTTCCCCCAAATGTAGTTTCATTTCTATTCTGTGCTTTAATTCCCGGTTAGATTTTTCAAAATTAATCAATAACCTTTTGCTGCTACGATAAAGTATTAATGTTACATGCAACATTATCAGGAATTTCTATGTCTGCATTATGATAATATTAAGTATATGTTTATTACAGCCTTTTTGTGATGTTTTTAATTTTCATGACTAAATAAGTTTTACTAGTTTTAATAAAAATACTCTGTGCACATGATTTATGAAATGAAGACAAATCTGATTGGTTCGTCATTTAGAAGACAAAACTAATTTAATTTGCTCACAAAACGAATAAAGGAATGACTGCGATATCCAGTTGAGGTTGTTAAGTTTTATCCTTTACGTTCACTTTCTGACTATTCTGCCCTTTTCGTCGTCTTACTTTTTCCAGACGGAGTAAAGTTCAGTCAGGTGAATCAAAACTTTGCCATTAGATCCAGTCCCACCTCAATAGAGGACACAGCATTAGCCGTGTGTAGAAGATTAAGAAGCACTCAGAGCCTGGCTTATGACTTAACTTCCTCGTTCTGTAGTGAACGCAGCTCTACTATCGTTCCTTTACTCTTACATTGTTTTGTGCTTCTTTTAGGATGATTTTACTGGCCAGTTCTCCCATTTATCTGCGAGTTTTCTACAGCGAGTAATGGAATCAGAAGATGGGCTCCATGTTGTTGAATGTGCTCTCGTTATTCCTGCTTTGGTCCTTCCATAAAGGGATTTCTCAGGCGCCCGAGTGGATTGGAGAGCTGGAAGTTAGCGGTAAGGTGTCTGCTCTCTCTTTTTTTCCTTCTTCTTCTTCTAACTATAAAAAAATCTATTTGTCACTCATGTTATGTGCAGGAGTAGATCTTAAATTCTCATAAAAAGTAACCAGTTTTTAAAGCAACATAGTATTTTAGGATTGACTATAAATACATAGATTTTAAAGGTTTGTAGGCCACCATACTGACACATTTTTACAGTTCTGACCACAAATTCTCTGTGAACCTGACATTAAAGCTTTCTGATGGCCACTCCAAAACATTGTCATTGGCCACTTTTTAATTAATTTTGCATGATTTTGCATAATTACAGTATGGCCACTGTCCTGTCAAGCTTAACTTCCTCATTGTTGTCTTGATATATTGCATCAATATATTTTCATAAAGTTGTTTCCTCATGATACCATGAGGAGATGGTATCATGAGGATTTCATGAAATGCACCACCCAAACCACAGGATGCTACTACCGCCGTACTTCACAGCTGGGTTTTTCTGTCTCTGGTATTCAAGCCTGTTTCTCCAAAAGTAACGATGAACAATCTGGACAAACATTTCAGCTCGCTTACACATCTCCAAAGGTTAAGGTACTGGTCCCAAGTGCATTTACAAACTGTAATCCGGCTTGTTATGTCCCTGTTAAAGTAATGGCTTCTTCCTTCCTGAATGGCCTTTCAGTCCATGCTGATACAGGATTTTATTCACCATAAATAATGATGCTCTTTTGCTCTTTGTCTGGGGTTTATGCACACATTTTACACCAAAAATCCTTCATCTCTGGAACACAAAACCCATCTTCTTATGAGCTTCTTAATGTTCTAACTTGGTTATAAAATAAGATTTTCCTCAGTTTATTTGATCAAAAATATTCTTGGTGAATTATTCTCACAGATAACTGTGTATACATTGTGCTCAGATTAGCAGATGCAAAATGTTTTTACTACAGGTGAGACAGAATGGATTCCCCAGCCGGACCTCATGGATGACACCTACTGGTCCGGGTCAGCGCCGCTGTGTTTAGGAGGGTGTAAGGCCCGTCACCAGGAGCTCAGGAAAGACCCTTGTGGCGACTCCAGCTGCTGCTGGCTCGGCTACAAGTCTCTCTGCAGAGGTCAGTCAGTGTCGACTCTTTCATTCTCCATAAAAAAATAAAAAAATAAATAAATCATGGCATACTGTCTTCATTTTGGTTCTCTTCACGTGTCAGTGAACTGCGGCAGGCCTGATGCGGACTATAACGGAGTGGTTTACGGTAACGACTGGTGGGTGGGCTCTGTGGTGAGGTACGCTTGTCGCTCTGGCTTCATCCTGCTGGGAACCCCCACCAGGTCATGCCAGTCCAATGGCCTCTGGACCCCGAAACCCGTCTGTCTCAGTGAGTAAACGATAAAATACGGTGGCGTAAATCAGAAAAGTCTTCAACCAAACAGTCCTGCTGAGATCCCGTCCGCCTGCTAGGGATGTGTCAGCGCGGGAGCATTGAAGTCAGGGAGAGCGAACTGAACGGCACCTGTGACTCCACCTGTGAGAATAAGAGCTACTTCGGCCCTCCCAAACTGGGCTGCTCGCTGATGAACAACTGTAAGAAGAAGGAGACGGGCTGGAAGCGGTTCTTCACGCAGTGCGTCCCGTGTATTTGTGACTGCTCCTTATCATGTGGTGAGGAACGCTTGATACAGTCAGTCTGTTTTCTCTGCACAATTAGATCTGAATGTGCTGCATTATTTCTTTGATAAACGTTCATGCTCTTTTTTTTTGGTATGTGTATTTTTAGCAACTGCAGGCTAATCCTGACGTCAGACAACGAAGTGAAAGTCTTCATCCAGTTCCACGGACACGTCGGTAAAATAAGAAAATATGAACAGATGTTTTCAGCATTTTTCCTTTACTTTCTTAGAATTAGGTTGATACCAGAGGATTACAACTATAAGATGTGTGTTTGCTTGTGTACTCCGCTGCTCCGCCTCTCAGTCCATCTGTCCTACAAGGAGCTAAAACACTAATCTTGTTACAAAAGGCAGATCTGCAGTCAGATGTCTATTGTAAACCTTGTTTAAAAAATGGTCTTCATGGTTACTACAATGTTGTGTGCTTTTTAATAATTCATTGTGAAAAACATTTTTGGAATTATATTTGTAAAGTATATTTATTTACATCAATTAAATCATTTGTGTGGAAAGTTTATTGCCATTTTCCTTTTGCTGATGACACTTTCATAAATTCATTCTAGATAAAATTCAGCAAATTTGTTTAATATTTTCTCATATCTTTATATTTTCCTGCACACAGTTTGGATATTTTCCTTTAAAGAATGACTTTTCTGCTAGACACCACTAGGTGTTGCTGTTGCTTTTGTTATCTCACATTGCACAAAGAGAAATGGAAGCAATATTTTAATCTAGACCCAATCATGATGGCTAGTGGATGATAGATTGCTTCTTCTCCGCTGCATGTGATCCAGATGAGTTACGGCAAATCACTCCTCTGTGGTGGATTTCCAGGTTCTGAACTTCAGGACGATATGCTCGTCTGCTTTAGGAGTGTAGCAGCCGATTCCTGTGAAAGCAGACAGAAGATGAGGATGTTATCTGTTTGTTTCCAGACACATTTTTTTTCTTTCTACAACAGCACAGGAGAAGTTTTTTATTTCAACAACATGTATAATTTCACTGAAACGGCTTAGGAAAACTGCTTTTCCCAACAGTTTTGGATTATTTCTCTGCACAGCACAATTAACAATAAGTAAAAGAACAAGCTATCCTCCTGATTCATTAAAGCTCATTAGATCCCCCTCGGATCTGTTTTTGCTGAGTCTCCAGGGAGGAAACTCACCCACATCCAGTCTGGTGTACTCTCCAGAGTTTTCAGTAAGGATCTCCCAGTAGGTCTGCTCGTTTTCATCTCCAGCCACTCCGTTCACGCTCTCTAGAAACAAGCCAAAGTTTGGATCCACCTTCACCGTGAACCTGCCGACACAGGAAGGCGAGGGCCGGTTATTACAAGCAGAAATGGGTCACGGCTTTAAATAAATGCCGGGTTTCCAAGATGAAAAGACCACTTGGTGGTGGGAGGATTTCATCTGGGGTCTTACTTGAAGTCCGGCTGAGTCTCCTGGAGTCTCGTCAGAGCTCCGAACAGAACACCCCCTTCCACCACGGAGCTGGAAAACGACTCGGGAGCCGTGTTGGAGAGGTCATTCTCCACAGTCAGCCTGATCGGAAGGGAGGTCAAACCTGCACAGGAATTGACACTGATGCATAGCATATCTCATACCTCTATGGGCTAAATACATTCTCACCAGCGTACCTTGGTTTGCGATCGCTTCATGTGGCAGCAGCAGGAGGAGAAAGCTCACTGAGAGCAGAGCAGCAGGTCTTGGAGCCATCCTGTGTGATGTTTCTCCTCCAGGCTTCACATCAGTATTTATAGAAGACCAACCCCTCATTTATTGGCAGATAAAATTTCACAACCTTCCTCCCACTGCCACTTTACAAAGCCATCTTTTGTTCTAATTTTAAATGCCCGCATGAGAGATCATGAAAAGAAAACCAGCACCTGTGCTGTTATCTCACATAGCTGTCAGTCACTGATAATGTTAATATTAAGAAAAGAGTAATTGTTAATGATTAGATTAACAATCAGCCATGAGATTGATTTCTTTTGTCATCCAGTTCCAAGAATAACAACAAAGGTTTCAGATAATCTATTTAAACACTTTACCTCGTTCTTTGATAAAGGTAATAAACACCATCTTGTTCTCCTCGAGAGGTTAATAGAAATGTTTCTGTGTGCAAGCAAGGAATTTCTTATAAAAAAAGTTTGTATCCCAGTCAACCTATTTATGGAGCTTTAAAACAAAAACACCACTTTACTCTTTTCCTTTTACATAAAGGCTGAAGAAGAGAAAACTCGCCATTAGTGGGATGTGTTCCAGTCTACAGTGACTTGCACTTTCAATTGTTTCACCTTTTGTTTGTAACGTAAACAAAGCATTGCATAAATGTAAAGTGAAGTTAATAATTAGACATGGTATTCAATTCTTTTTGTTTTTTGTAAATAAAAATCTAAAAGGTTTGGCTTGCTCTTAGATTTACCTCCCTTTGCTTTGATACCTCGCAGTAAAAGAGAGCAGATTAAAATTTGCCGACCTGCATGAAAGGTCACCAAACAGACAATGTGCATCAGTCACTTTCTATCACCAAAGTGACACATATTGGTGGCAGCGTCGTTATTTTTGGTAGTCACATCAAAACTGGTCAGAGTTGATGTGGGGATGTTGTGAAAGACTTGAGGCTGGGGTGGAGATTTTCCTTCCAGCAGGTCAACAATCCTGCATAAACAGCCAGAGGAACGATTTAGATCAGAGCACATCCATTCATTAGACTGAGCCACTTATTGATAACCCTAAAACCCTCATAGAATCTGTGGTAAGGCTTAAAAACTGACTAACCCTTTATCTAATCTTACTGATTTGGGGTTATTTTTGAAAATAAGAATGTGCAAAACCTTCCTGGATGGGTAAAGTTGGTAGAGACATGCCCCCAGAAGACTTGTAGCTGTAAACGCAGTATAAGGTGGGGTTGAATACAAATGAATGCCCAGATTTATATAATTTTATTTGTAAAAAAAAAAAAGGAAAATAATGTTCCAGATTGCTGCAAAGTCTTTCCACCAGATCTGCTTCCATCCATTATAGATAACTTTTTATCAATTTGCATTAATCAGAACTGAATTTGCCTGCACTGCTTGATAGAATCAAATACTAATATATGCAGCTTAATGTTATTTTGTTGTATGATTGCATTTCTCTTGAAAAGTGACCTGAGGTGACATTTGTTTTCAATTGGCGCTATAAATAACCTGAATTGAATTTGTTTAAGACATAAAATCCCAGTAAAGTAACGTTTGTGTAAATGAGGCAAAAATGTAAAAAAAAAAAAAAAAAAAAAAAAAAAAAGTAAGGATACCTTTGTGAGTGGTTGTGTAAGAAGAATCTTTGATAATAGCAGCTTTAAAGAGAGCGAGATGGGTTGGAGGACTCAAAGTGTTCACGAAGCGACCTGGGAGCTCGTTTTTAAATTAGTCTGATTAAGAAGCAGGTGCGATTGGCTAAAAATGGGCTCGATTTCCTCTCAGGGGTGATGTAAGGCGTGTAGGGCCCGCTTGAACGCGAGTAACCCCGGCTATTTTACCGAAAATAACCCGGGCACTGCAGCATCAGCACCAGGCAGCTGCGCAGGTGCGGCCTTTAAAGAGACAGACCAAAACCTCCCTCATGTTTACTCCGACTGTCAGCATGTAGCGAACCGTAATCCATCAAAACTGACTCATCTGTGTGGATACATTTGAACATTATGTACAAAAATAAACAAATTGACTTTATTTTTCATTTAAACGTTCCTTTTGAACTTAAAGCAATCCCAGGAATTATAATCCAATTTTTTTTTTATCAACAACTTTTATGCCGTAATATTTGATTGTGATGGAATTTCTATTTACAAATTAGGACTCTTAAAAAAAGAAAAAAGAAAAGAAAAGAAAGAAGTACAAAAAAATGCTATTTTTTATTTTTTAAATGATCTACTTCAGTCAAGTTAGGATTGCGACTGGGACTCAGTAAAACCAAAACACAATTTCCTCTTTCAGCATCTTCCCCAGCAACGCCCTGTATCCATCCCAACACCCAGCGTGCGCGCCCCGCAGACGCACCAACCGGTTAAAGAGGAAAGCGGCGGCTGCTCCGTCAGGCTGCAGCTGATGATGCTGCTGAGGCATTTGCAGCAGCGGCGTCTGCCTGGTCCGGTGCTTTCGCTTTGATCTCCGGTGCCAGCTGGGGGGTGGGATAATGGAGACTGTCGTGCACGTCGAAGCCTAGGACGCTCGTGGACGCAGTTCCTGAGTGGAGTATTTCCTTTCCGAGGGGGAAAACATAACATGCACCCCGCTCCCGCGACGAGTCTCCGGGATGCAGTCGTAGTTTGAGGCCGGGCCGGACATGATTTTAATCTCAGGGGCTGCTGCTGTAGAGGATGCGGGATGATGAGCGCCGCACCCCGAGAGATGCTGATAAGGATAATACAGCTCGGCCCTTTATTTCCCCAGAGCGAAGCCGGATTTTAGCTGGACTGTGGTGCACTCTGTGAACATCCTGTTTGTTGTGGTTGTTTTTATTTTATTTATTTATTTATTTTCATTATTATTCCTGTCCGGGACTGCGCTGGAGATCTGATGCTGGAGGATTGGGCTGTTTTGTCTGAAGAGATCAACTGAACGCTGTTGCTCTCACAGAACCAGGACTGAGCTCCTCACCTGGTCCTTTCAACACAAAATAATAAGTATGTTACATGTTTGCATGTGAGAGTGTGCGTGAATGGGCACTGTGATGCCAACTGTTAAAGCTGCTTCAAAGATATATTTACAAATCAGGCAAATATCTCATTAACCCCCCGAAAATCCTTGTTGTTTAGTCAGTTTCTGTCTCTTGTGCTTGGTGCAAGTTAACAGGTGCTTGCCACATTAAAAGTCATAGCAGATAACTGGACCACCTCTCTACTGCAAAGCTGCATGGATTCATGTGATTGCCATATTCCCCCCATGGTTTTAGAGGTGACTTTTGCCATGGCCCCGTGCTGTTCACATGTCCTGCCGTTTGGAGCTGAACATGGAGTTCTCTCCCCGACTGAAAGGCCATTAAAGTCAGTTGGGCATGGATTATAACCGGGCCGATAATGGGAATTCGCTAATGGCAGCATGATCAATAGAAAGTCACAGTCAATTTTCATCACCGGTTATTCTCATGTAAGTTACTCCATCATGCTAAAATAGGCTGAAGTGGGTCATAGTAGCGGGAGAATACTACAAGGACATTATGTGATAATGCATGTGTCCAAAGAAAGTGTGTGCGTTAACTCATCAAAGTACAACAGGATGACCATGTAGTCGATTGGATTTTGTTTCTTTGTATTTATGCTGCAGTCATTGCAAAAAGAAAACACACTCTCTGTAGTTCCTCTACTAGTTTCTAAAGTTACTTAAATCTAATCTAAGTGCCTCAAACCACAATATCGCTGTTATTTAGATTAAGACACCCCAAAAATGTAAGGGTGTGCTTTTATTTTGCCATAATCATAAGTGCTTACTTACAATGTTTATTTAACATGTTCAATATGTAGTTTTCAAACAGCTTTCAGCAATCATTGTAATTAATACAACACCGCCACTAGTTAATAGGGAATTTCTACTGCATGATTTCACAAGAGACAAAGATTTTTTTAAGCACAAGGGGGAAAATCCCCTGCTAATTCTGCTTTCTGTGCATTTGGCTTGGTGGCATGACATCGCAAGAGACGCAACAGCTGAGCTGATCAGCAATAAACTGTTTGGTACAAACAACTTTTACTAAGTTTTGACATACATTCGCATCATTCGACTTGTGTTTGAGTAGAAAGGGGAGCCAGAGTTTGGTCCTGATGCCCCCATCCAAGCATTGATGGATGGATGAGGAATCTGAAGCATACATGATGAAAATCATCTCTTCATACATTTAACTGGATAAAATAATTTTATTCTTGCTTGAGTTTTTCATCTGAATAGTTTCTGTTCATGGTGCAAAGATGGTGTGGGTTGTTCTGCAGATGCACGTATTGTGGGACTAACTAGCATTGGGCTCTTTATAAGTCTCTGTGCCCAGCATTTTTCTTTTCAGTTTTGTCGATCCCAGGAAGAGAAGCCATTGTTTTGACAATGGCGAGCGAGATTTCAAATAAATAAACAAACAAAAAAAGTGGAAGTAGGACAGGAACCGACATTCTTGTCCCACAAATGTAAAATTCAGGTAGCAAGTGATGAAGCATTTCCGCAGGAAACTAATATTGGGACATGAAGATTATCTTAATGGAACATATCGATCAGATATGGTTTCTATAACTTGTGAATGATCCCTGAGGATCTACGACAATGATTTGTTGCCATTACAGTCTGGCCTATAATGGCAAGACTGTACAATTACATCAGTGCTTATGAAGCACTGATGGCATAAACACATGTCGTCAGTGCTTCCATGTGTTTATTGTCGGCAATTATTTTCTGAAATTGCAGCAGTTTTCCCAAAGCCTCTGCTTAAAGATAAGGACTCTTCTAATGATAAGGACAAGTTTTGTCTGAAACATAAATACAATTCAAATGTTTTGCTGCAGTTTTAACAGGCAACAAGTAAAACCTTTGAAGGATTAAAAACATAAATAAAGAGGAACAGGAAAACATGAAATACACATGCACATACGCCAATTAACTGTGATTATTTACCTGATACCTTATGTGATGTCATCAGCGGAGCTTTTAAAGGGGTTGGTAAGATCTTAATTAAATTAGGATTTACAACAAAAATACCAAAACAAATAGAAAATCATTGTAAAAGCATTTTCTGTAGGTCACAAGTTATATCTCAAGTGATTTTACAAAAAAGTCTGGAAAGACACTTTAAAGTATATTGGACTATTTCTGTGGTATTTGGTCAGAAACAAGTTGTTCGTTCTGCTATACAAATTTATTTTGTTTGTTTTTATTTAATTAACAAGCACTTTCACCTCTAAATGGATACTAAGCTTGGTTTAGTTAGAGAACATTTCCACTTCTTATTTTTGTTAAAATCATCTAATCAAGCTAAGAATTTCCAGCCTGTCTCCAGGAGTGTGGGACTCATTAGAAGTGTTAGCTGTAGCATGTGTTTTAAGTCACAAAAAACTGCAATGTAGACTCATTATGAAGCATTTTAATGTATGTAATTGTGTCCACAATTTGATCAGATTATGCGCAGTTTTTACAGGGCAGGCTTTTTTTTTTTTCCCAGTTTAACAACTATAAATATTTTTCCAACTGCAATTCAGATTTGTTCACTAACATAGAGCAGCTTTCAAAATGCTTCTGGAGGTTTAAACACTGTGTCCTCTCTTAGTGAGACATTGTTTTTTTACATTTTCTTTTAAAGAGTTGAAAAGCTTATGGATTCTTAAGTATTACATGCCTCACGTTTCAGTCAGGCAGTCTTGTCTGGGAGGAAATTTATGTGAATCAGCAGTACCGGACTGTAAGTGTGCTGCAGGACTGAAACCAGATCCTCACACTCACAATCTCATTGGCTTTACGCAGCTGCTCCACAGACTAAATGGTTGTCAGATCATGCTTAGCACCTTGCTTGGGTGCATCAAGCTTGAATACCCTCACTTACAAGTATGCATTCACATTAAAACTATAAACTTCTGTTTAATTAGGATTGTCACTGTCGATCGCAAATGAAATTGAAACAAAGTGTTATATGCATTTATATAAAGCCTCTCTCTCTTAATTCATAATATGTAGAACTACTTTTGTTGCAGTTACAGCTTTTTGAGTTATGGCTAAACTCAAACCAGCTGGATTGGGAGTGAACAGCATTTTTTAAAAGTATTGCTACAGATTCCTAATTAAAATGTAACTCTAGGATTTGACTGAGCCACTCTCCAGCTGTATTGTTAGGGTTGGTGTCTGAGTGCAGCGCCTACTGCTGCTCCACCCTCTGTTCTTTTCTATCAGGTTTCTCTCCAGCCTTGTTCTTCGTTGTTCCAGCTGTCTGCTGTGTTTCACAATGTTGTTTGTTTATTAATGTTCTCTGACAAACCTCTAAGGCTTTCAAAGAACAACTGGAAATTATTACGCAAAGTTGGACTCACTAATTAGTTAGTAGGATTAGTTGATTTGTGGATTTTCTAATCAGGGATGTGGATTAGATATGCAGACCACATCTTTAACATGTTTACTTTGAAAACAGTCTGTCATGCCACTTCACAATTACACCGTTTTGTTGGTCTTCATAAAATACCAACAAATTGTGTTAAAGTTTGTGACAAAGTGTGATAAATCTCAACTTAATCACGAGAGGTCTAGAAAATACATCACATTATTAAAATAACATCCATAAAGCTCTCGGACAATTATCAAGTGGAAGTTTATTGCATTTTACTCCATGTACTAAGGTCAAGTACCTCATGCTTTCAACATTTACACTTTCAGTGATTAAATGGGTGCCCTTTGTAACGTCACACATTAAAAAATTACAGCAATATTTTTGTTTATTGATCCTGTCACTGAGAAACAAAATGTGGATGTTCAATTTTCAAAGTCATATTTTCTCCATGATATTCATGCATCTATAAATGTCAGAAATATTTAATTTACCATCTAAATATTTAGTTTACAAATTAAATATTCAGTTCCAAATTAAATGTTTATTTTGCTTGCTAAATATTTATTTGCGGACGAGCAGCTATATAGCGGAAGTGGGATATCAAAGTAAAAGCTGGGTTTTGCGGACCTCTATAAACTCAGTTGCTGGCGGGTCTGAATGGTCGCTCAGGTTGTTGTTTTTTTTCCTTAACCATCCTTTCTCATTTCCTACGTGTTAATTGAAAACGTATGCCGTTTTAGCGGCTCTAAAGTTTTTACTCATGCCTTTGCAGAGCTAGTTTCTGTATTGCTGGATTTCAATCACGTGACTCGGATGACGCGCGAAATTCAGATGGAGGGCTAGAAGGGGATTTCTCCGGTTCAAAGCAAAGCAAAGTTGATCACGAATATGCTAATGCCCTAAGTAGGCTGGAACAGCCGAGGTATCTCGAAAAAATATGCATATATTTAGGATATGATCCGTATTATCTTGGTAAAAAAAAAAAGGGAAAAAAAAGACTTATAATCTTGAGGATTTACGCGGTGCCGAGGCCATGCACATAACTAATTACCCTGAAGACTTCATATTATATGATGAGCCAGAAGAAAGCTTTCAAAAGCCTGGAGAATACAATCATTTAGTTTCAAGTTGGGTCAAGCATTTAGGATTAAAAGCAGCATTAGATGGCAGTCGACTTGTTTCTGCCGGGTGAGTAGTGAATTGTGCTAAGTAATTTTTTTGTCTATGATAAGGATGCTATCACTACCCATGTTATTTTATGAGCTTGGCTCTCCTGGTAAATCGACAGAAATAAATGGGCTGAATTTACTTCTGGCCCTCCATGTGCATTGGGTGAAGTCGGTGCTACGTCATCTGAAACCCAGCAATATTTACCTAGGATCTAAATATTTTCGACCTAAATATTTCTCTGACGAGCTAAATATTTAAATAGAAAACTGTATTTAATTAGTAAAATAAATGTATTTTAAAGCTAAATAAGGGTGCACTGATTGTAAATTACCGATCTTTAAGTAGTCTGTTTGCCAATTCCGATTTTTGTTGATACGATTTATTTTTTATTTTTTAGATGTTGCTAAATACAGCAAGAAAGTTGCTGATTTTGCAACATTGGGGTGACTACTAACTGCAAACATCCGGACATGACCTGATGGGTGGGTTTGTCAGTCAAACCTCTCACATGGCAGAGCAAGCAGAGGACAATGGTTGTTTTTGTTTGTTTGTTTGTTTGTTTTGTTTGCCAAGGTAGATAAGATCGGTGAATAAGATCGCCTTCACAAGTAATTATCGGCTGATCACCGATCTCCCGAAATTAAGGAAATCGAGGCCAATTTATCGGCTGGCCGATGTATCCGTGCACCTCTGGTTTGTAAACTTAATATTTATATGGTGAATTCAATATTTAGTTTGGAATTCTGACACTTACAAATGACTTTGAAAAAATGATTATGCACATTTTTGTTCTCTATGACAGGCTACATGAACCAAAATATTGCTGTTGATTTTTTTATTGTATAACTTTACAAACGGTGCCACCTACTTCCTTCCCTGCAGCCTATCAGGATGGCTGAGAAAACACTGGAACCTGGCTCGGTCAGCATTCCAATGGAGGAGACCAAGCTGCCCGGAGGGGCCCCGCAGGAGGCGCCGCTGCTCACCCACCTGAAGAAAGTGGAGAACCACATCACAGAGGCGCAGCGTTTCTGCCACCTCCCGCGGCGCTCCGCTGTAGACCTGGAGTTCAACGAGCTGTCCTACACCATCCGGGAGGGCCCCTGGTGGAGGAGAAGAGGTACTGCAGGCACGGCTCACAGAAAATGATAGATGAGCAAGCGAACACCACCCATGACGATCAATATCTGCAGTGCAGAAATCTCAGTGCATTTAAAAGCTTTTGTGACATTTCAGGGGGAAAAAAATTCCCCAGTGTTTGTTCTTGCCTCTTTTTATTGTTCTGGCACATACACCCTATCCCTGATACATACTGACTTACAGACTTCCACCATGCAAGAGCAGCCGGAACTCCTGCCTGCAAGCTTTGCTGCACTCAGCAGAGTTTAGACATAGTAAATAATTTACCCCCAGGTTGCCACACTGCTTGCATCCTTTTTCCTCTGTTGTCTTCCAGGGGGCGGTGGCTGGGAGTCCAGCACATAATTGATATACTATGATCATATGAACTGCATGTGAACTCACCACCCTCGGAAATGATTAAGCTTTGGCTTCTTATCTGCAGATCAAACAACCTACCCTCTTCAAACACTTAGACCTGGCTGCCTTAGTTGTGTGGATTTAGCAGGGTGTGTTTACATTCTCCACATGGGGTGAGGCGTTTGCAGGCTTGGTTATTTTTAGTCTTGTCTAATATGGATGTGCATTATGAAAGTCTGGCAGCGAAGTGTTTGCTGTTCTGTTGTGTAACCTGGACGTATGGAACATTATAATGAGGGAAAAGATCAGAGAGGAGTTCTGGAGCACTGATGCTCGTGTTGCTGTCCGTCTTCATTGCATCAAATATTTCTCTGTGATGTTTACAGTCTTTTGGAAACGTCTCTTTGGATTTTTATCAAAATTCATCCAGTTGCTGATAATTGACTAGGATGTCTTTTCTTTTACTTTTCATCTTTTTTTTATTAATCAGTGAAACACTTCATAGAATGTTTTTTTTTTTTTAAACTAATATCACTAAGCCTCAGTTCTGATTGTAAACCAAACAAAAATCTCTGTGCCTTTCTGGTTTTCTTTTCCAGCTAAATTATTTGACACAAGCTGAACTCGGTAAATGACTTAATTTTTAACAGGAATTCTGCCTGATTGAAAGCCCTGCACAAGGAGTAAAATACCATTCGAGCTGATTGTTCTTTTGAATTCTGACAGCCACTAAAAGTCAAAGTACTTACTCATTTCCCTTCACACACACCTGGTTTTAATCAGTAAATACATCCGAAAGTGTACGTTGACACACGATTAAAGCAGTATTATAAATCCACCTGATGAGTTTCTGTTGACTTGGACCTTTTTTGAAAACATTTAAAAAGCCATAAAATAAATTCATTTAAAGAAATTCTGTAGAATACCCTCCTCCTGAAAAATTATTAGGAAAAAAAGCCCTTTTGATTTTAGGACTTTTCTCTGGGAGAAAAAAACTCTACATGAAAAAAATAATTGACTTTCCAAAAAAAAAAAAAAAACGTTTGCGTTACGTTTATTTATTAGTGACCCTACAAATATATTTAAAATAAGATATGGCTAAAGCAGTTATTAAAATGTATGCGTACTTTGTTTTTTCCAAGCTGCTGAGGGTTTTTTAGAAACGTCTAAGTAGCAATATGTGCTTTTCTGTTCTCTTTGGGAGTAAATCTGACAGGACACAGAAAGCCATTTCTTTTAGACACTGAGCTTTGTTGACTTCAGCACCAAGGACAGCACCAACGTTTGATCTTTACTCTGTACAAATCTACTCCAGTAAAGAGTCACAGTAAAAGATTGATTATTTGTTGGTAACTTCAGAGCTTAAGGTAAAATTCTTTGTTTAAAGCTGTAATTATGTGCATTCCCACATGAATTAATACTAATATTCTATTCCACCTGTTTACTTTACAGCTATTAGTTTGTCTGTGAGTGAAAAAAACACTCTTCCTTTCTAAATGTGTTGAATCAGACAGTGGCTATGCATCAGGCAGAAAGAGAGGAGAGAAATAAGATTTGCATGAATCATGATCCCAGAACTCGTGATGTCATCTATCCTTAGAAGCGACTTAGCTTTTGAGTCGATGTCTCTCTGCTCATGAGTCACGTCTCCAAAGGTTTGTGATAAGCAGGAAATTACAAAAACAGGTTTTTGTTAAATTTAGAGCCGTCTCTTTTCCTGGAGGAGGTCTCAGCCGGAGTGAGTCCCTGATGAGCTGCCCTCCAAATGCATTTTCTATTGCAGGCTCTTGTTTTGTGATGCTGGCCATCCCTGGCTGTTTTGGATGAAACTGCTGTGACCTATTTTCATGTTCAGTGGCATTCTCATCCCGAGGGAGATGTCTGGAGAAACTCAAGCCGGGCTTTGAACAGGGGAAAGACAGCAGAGAGGAGAGAGAGAGAGAGAAAGAGAGAAGGAAATGTTTACATTTCTGCTTCAGATTTAGTGAGCTGCTGCTCTGCACCTGCGCTCATCATCTCTGTTTTTCCAGAGGGAAAGCAAAGCTGGCTGAAATAAAAAATACGGCCTCAATATGTCTGTCACGATAACAAATTTTGCTGGACGATATATTGTCCTAGAACTTATTGTGATAAAAAATAACATTGTTTTGTGAACATTTCCAAGTAATATAATAGTAATAATGGCATAAAAATACAAGAACACATTCTCAAAGTGTAATAAATTTTAAATTCTAATGAACATTTAAAAACTGGAAGACATTTGGAATATCTACGATAAATAAAAAAAACAACAAATAAAATAAATTATGAAGCCTCTTTAAACAAAATTATCATTAAGTAAAAGGGTAAGTTGAGACCAAAACACCAGACTGAAGACTTTTATCATTCATTTTTTGGTAGAAAGAAGACAATAAATCAAGGAAATGAAAAGTACTGCGTTTCTTTTAATTTGTCATACAATTAATTGATTTATTGTTTATTGTGAATTAATATATCTGATTGATTATTGTATCCAGTTTCTTGAGAATTATCGTGGAAATTCTCAAGAAATCAACAAATCCCTAAACTTTTTTGTAGTTGGGAGTTTATTGGAAATGTTTCTCAACATTTCCAATAATGTTGAGAAACATTATTGGAAACATTATTACTTAATTACAAGTAATTAAGAGGCAGCTCTTAATTACTTGTAATTAAGAGTTGCCTCGGCCTTAATTGTTGTCAGATTATAATCCATAATCTATACAGTGAGTAATAAAAAGTCGCATTTACTGTCATAAATAAGCGCAAATATTGCAAATATTTCCTAATTATTACCACATATACAAAATCCTGGAGGGACCGAAAAGAAGTTCAGTAATACTATTTAATTTTAAGAATTCATTGATATTTTTACAGTTTTTGAACAGATTTTATCAATACATTCTGGCACAACCGACCCTTTAAGAGCATTCATGAGCTTGATTGGGCCCAAAACAAAATGAGTTTGATACAATCCAATTACATACACTGAGATTTATCATTTCGATGGGAAAAGTTGGTTTACTTATTATTAGCTCCACTCTCTATTCAAAACCTGCCCAGTCTGGATTACCTGTATCATTCGGGGCTCTGCTCCTGTTGCGACACAGTGGCCGATAATTTGAATAATTTGTCTAGCAATTACAGCGGGATGTGTCAGAAGTTCAGGCTGTAATCTCAGAGTAAACACCGTCAGATGTGGTTAGAATTGAGCTCGGTCGTGATGTCAGGGGACGACGTACGCTCTGGCTCTCTGAGACAAAGGGACGAGCTCTCAGACTCACGCCATGTTCGCCCAACAGCGGTGGGTTAGATCATCAGTATGCAGCTCATGGCAGGGCATGGTTGCTTCACTGACAGCATGCAGCTCCTGGCTGAGAGGAGAGAGCTCTTTGATGTAGTAACTAAGTGACAGTGGAGGGGGCGCCACTTCTTGGCAGCTGGTTTAAGGGACTATGTCGCTTTGCTGAGATCGCCCAATTACCCAGTTGAAGGCAAGAAGAAGGGTCTGTGCAGACCCAGGAGAGACGCTCAGGAGACAGGAGACATGGGTGACAGCTCTCAGAAACTGTGTCAGCTCTAAATTGGATTGTGCAGTTGCTCCCACTGCACTTCAGGAACCACAACCCTTGTACAAGCACATCACAGAAACCCAAGGTAACCTTACTTGGAGGCAAAGTCTTTCGGTTGCTGGATAATAAGATGAACTTAGCAAAATATCTGTTGTGTTATTTTAATTTTTATCCCAAAATGCTTTCATTTTACCCTGATAAGTTTTCCATAATGCTGGTGGAAGACTTGGTTTAAATTTTCTCTGTTCCTCCGCCTCACTGTACAGCTTCTTATCTGTCTAGGACCCGGTGACCTCTCCCAAATTACAATCTCAGTATTTGCATAATCATTTGTTAAAACACTTTAGAAATCAATGAACCAAGTTTTGCAGCAGAGCGCAGCTCACTGAGCTTTAACTACTGAAACAAGATACACAATTTGACCAGCTGCTCCAGGAGACTCACTCCCGTGCTCACCCTGATCTGTCTTCCAGAAAATTATGTTCTGGCATTGATAACACCGCTTTATAATATGCTGTAGTCATTCTGTGACATAATCGTTACAGCTCAGGCCGTGAGCAGTCAGTTCTCCGTCTCCCCATATTTTTTTGTTTCTCCAGCTTTGTCCTTTTAATAAATTGCGTACTCAAAATCAACCAAACTGGTCCCGACCTTCCTGATTTTGATAGTCGGGTCCAATGACTAAAGAATCTGAATTTTGGTCTTTACTGTTTTTATAGTTTCTAAACTTTATATAACTTCCCTACAGTATCTGACTTCAAAGAGGATGCTAAAAATATACTAAGTAGACACATTTATTTAATATATGTGTTTAATACGTGACATAGCTTTCATATTGGCCTGTTTATATTTAGAACAAGAGACATTTGAATGTTAAAGTAGATAGAAATGCAGTGATCAAGCTTTCCCAGACTGATATCTTTTCCAGTTTTCCTAAAGTCTGATTTTATAAAGAAAACTGCCTGGACACAACAAGGCAACTGGCTTTTTAATTTGGGATTTGCAAGACAGAACACCTGAAAATTTTTTTTATTTTTTGAAGAGAAGAAATGTGCCACATGTTTTTAATATAAGTCGCAGCTTTGAATGGAACAGAACATTAATTCATCAAAGCATGATGAATTAATGTCATCATGCGTAAAAGGTGTTTCAGAGTATGTTTTGTTGGTTGATGCGTCTGCAGCTTGAAAGGAGTTAAAGTTTTAGCTCTGATGCATTTAAAGACCATGGAAAAATTTTAGATTTTTCTGTATTTGACCTGGAGATCCTCCAATTAAAACTGCTAAAGCAAAACTAAACAAATTACATTGTTTTGTCAACTGGCTGAAGAATCTCGAGTGCACATAATAAACCAACAACATGAGTACAGTCAGGGTAGGTTTAACGTTTGAATTTGACAAAATGTGAAAATGTTCAAGGCGTTTGAACACATTTGCAAGGCTCTGTTTGTCTAGCTTCTTCACCAGGGTTTCTCCCAGAAAACTTTCTAAGCCTGGTGGTTGGGCTCTAGGGCAGTCATTCCTCTAGCGGCCTGTCATGTTTTTGAATTGAAAAATGTTTAAAGTTGACAGGAAATTTGAAAATATCACTTGATAAATATGTGTTATTGAAATATTAACGCCTGGACACCAACTATAAAGTCTTAAAAATGCAAACATTTTTAAAAGACTTAAACAAATAAGCAATGCTTAGCCTGGTGGGGGCACAAGTAAACCCTGGTGGCCCGCCAGGCTTATCATACACTGAGGGAAACCCTGCATACACCACATGTTCATGTTTGACGTGGTTCTGCTTTACATTTAAAATAAAATGTCTACTAAAATCCACAACACAGGGTTCATGTTTAATGTTTTACACATTCACTTAAACTTTATTGAAGTTTTTAAGAAACTGCAAGCGGAAGAAATGTAATCTTACATTGTTGCAGGACAACAGTTAGAATATCCCAAAACATTAGCATCAGTGTCAATGACTGACAGCAGTAGGAGACAAATAATCTGCCCAGAAAGCTCCCCTCCTCCCAGCTGAAGCCCTCATTAGGATAAAGCTTGTATAGAAAATGAATGAATGATTAACTGACTGATGGTTCATTCTCTCCATTAGGCTACAAAGCTCTCCTCAAGTGTCTGTCGGGAAGATTCTGCAGCAGAGAACTGATTGGTATCATGGGACCCTCTGGGGCTGGGAAATCCACTTTGATGAATATTCTGGCGGGTTACAGGTGAGCTTTTAACCTGCACGAGAATTACACAGATCCATAAAAAGAATATGTTGCTGTATGTTTACGGAAGACTGATTTTGGGTGGCTTTGGTTACATTTACGTGAGCAGATTCATAGTGGACTTCCAACATGGCTTCATGTTTGAAAAACAGGGAAACTGGCATGAAGGGGACCATCCTGGTGAACGGTCGGCCGAGGGATCTGAGGACCTTCAGGAAGATGTCCTGCTACATCATGCAGGACGACATGCTCCTGCCGAACCTCACTGCGAGGGAGGCCATGATGGTGACACTGCTGTTGGGACAAATCATGGCCAAATGTTGACATATACTTTAAAAAACAGATTTCTGATGAGGTTTCCTTTTTGTTGTTTATTTAGGTTTCTGCCCATCTGAAGCTGAATGAGTCTGTGCAGGTCAAAAAAGAACTTGTGAGTCAGATTATGTTGATTTATGAAAGAATTATATGTTAGACACAAACATTTGTTTGTTTTTTTTGCTTTGACAAATGTTCTTAATTCTATTTTAGTGAGATTAATATACTACAAGTGTCTGTATTCGCTGAATCCCAATACTGAAACTTAGTAATTTAGTAAATTACTAATTAGTAGTTGTGCTAATATATTCCAATGATTGATTAGTTAAAAAAACAAACCCAATAAACCAACATGGAGCTAATTTCTTAAAGAACTGGAATTGGACATCTGACTGCCTGGTTGAAGGTCTAGTTTATAATTTTTATTAATTGTTGTTTTTTTAAAGTTTCTCGTAGGCCTGTCACAATAAACAATAAATCAATTAACTGCATGATAAATTAAAAGAAACTGCATGATAAATTAAAAGAAATGCAAATGCAAATAATTGCATTTGCAATTATTTGCAAATGCAATAATTGCATTTGCAAATTATTGCAAATGCAATAATTTGCATTTGCTTGATTTATTGCTTTTCTCTTTTTTCTCACTTTTTACCAAAAACTGAATGATAAAAGTCTTCAGTCTGCTGTTTTGGTCTCAACTATCCCCTTTTTTTGAAAGATAATTTTGTTTACACAGACTTCATAATTTTATTTTATTTGTTGTTTTCTTGACTTATCGTTTATCGCAATACATTCTGAGACAATTTATCGTCCAGTAAAATTTATCGTGACAGGCCTAGTTTACTCGTTTCATGGAGCAACAAGGCCAAAGCAGCACAGTTCACACAGATTGCACATAGCTTTTAAGGTTAATGACACACTCTGGGTGATATCAGATGATTGATTGTTTCACCGTTTCTCTTTACTTGCGCTCAAGGTGGATGAGATCCTGACAGCTCTGGGTCTCCAGGAATGTGCTCAGACACGCACCCACTCGCTCTCTGGGGGTCAGTGTAAACGCCTGGCCATTGCTTTAGAACTGGTCAACAATCCACCGGTCATGTTTTTTGATGAGCCCACCAGGTAAAATCGTACTTACTGACTTTAACTCCTTTACTATTTAAGTCTAAATTCATCCTAACCGGTCTTCTGATCTCTCTGTCCCCATTTTTTTTTTTAAATGTTTATAAATCCATTGCAGTGGTCTGGACAGTTCGTCGTGCTTCCAGGTTGTTTCACTCATGAAGTCTCTGGCTCAGGGAGGACGGACAATCATGTGCACCATTCATCAGCCCAGTGCCAAGCTCTTTGAGATGTTTGATAAGGTAGGTTGAGTGCTTTTACTGCTGGACACGTCAGACCCTCCATTACCTGTGGCTTGGACCAGGACACCACAGCATAATTCATTTTATACAGCCGAAGAAGCAGAGCAGTCGATGTCCCGCCCCGTCGTTTGCTATTGATCGTTTTATTCAGAGAGGCTGCATGTTGGGAAGTTTACTGACTATGTTCCTCTGTTGTTCCATCCTCAGCTGTACATCCTTAGTCAGGGTCAGTGCATTTACAAGGGGACAGTCCCTTATCTCATCCCTTACCTGAAGAACCTGGGCCTTCACTGTCCAACATATCACAATCCTGCTGATTTCAGTAAGTGCAGCAAGTCCTCTAAACCCTGAGTGTGTGTGCATGTGTGTGTGTGTGTGTGTGTGTGTGTGTGTGTGTGTGT
>NW_006800084.1:1101565-1155074 GCF_000485575.1 Poecilia formosa
TGTGTGTGTGTGTGTGTGTGTGTGTGTGTGTGTGTGTGTGTGTGTGTGTGGAGATGTTGTCACTGATTTGTGAATGAGCACTGCAGCTGATGCACCCTTTGGTCTGACTTACCATCTCTACATCCAGTCATTGAGGTAGCATCGGGAGAGTATGGAGACCTGAACCCAGTGCTGTTCGAGGCGGTCCAGGGTGGACTCTGTTCAGAGGAGGGTAAGAAGAACTCCAGAGACAAAAGCGATGCTTCCTGTCCTTCTCAATGTTACAGTGTAAGTAAGAGAGTATACTGGTCGTTTCAAATCCTTCACTATTTCATAATTTCATGGTTTTTCAGTTGTAATTGCTTTATGGTTGATTATATTGGTACCAAACCAGTTGTAATTTTGTACAAACCATGCCATTTTGAGTGTTTTGCATCACAGAAAGTAATTTTCTACATTTCCACTAGAAGTAGATGTGAACATGTGTCAAATGTCAGAGTTTTAGAATCATGACCATATACTTTTCAAATAGTTGACCAAAAAATGTCATATTTATTTCAATAAAATAATATATCAAAACAACTTTATGCAGCTGTACAAGTAACATCTCTTTAGATGAAATTGCAAATGATTTAAGGTTTTCATATACGTACCTGAAATGCAACTGAAATGCAGGTTTGACCCTTGATTAAGCAAAAATTATGAGTTCTGAGCCCGTTTTCATTACATAATAAAAACGATATTTCATGAATCCAAGCTTATCCATCCTTGTAGGTTGTTTAAAAGATTTGCTCAGATTTCACTTTTCACATGCAAGAAGAAACCTTTTGCTCAAAGAGAAGAGTTTTTAGTCTTTTGGGGCAACATTTTGTTGAAAAGGCTTTGAGTTTGATATTTTTATTTAAGAACAAATTTAACATTTTTGTATATTTCAAATATGGTGCTGATCCTTAAATTATAACAAAATTAAGCTATCAATAAAATGAAATGTTATTATAAAGTATGCAAATAAAATTAATTTTAACAGTAATTTAAAAAATGCCATGTCATGCTCTGATTTCCTTGTCTTCTCCGCTTCACTGATCATTTTTCTTCTCCTCTGTCATCTTCTTTCCATTCTGTCTAACTAACTTCCAGTATAGGAATCAGCTAAAGGTTGAAGCTTAAAATAAGAACTTGGAACTGTCTGTTTTAGTTTTACTGTTTTCTTTTGCTTTTTACTTACTTATTTACAGGTTCACTTTGCTGTAAATCTAAGATCAGAGCTGGTTTAAAGAACGTCTTATTCTGTACAGTTTCTTGAAGAAGCAAACAAATGTTATCTTTTACATTTACTGAGGTTCTTTCATCAAACCCTTTAACCATAAAGACATAGAGTCAAGTGTTTTAAATGGGTTGCATCATTCCTCCGTTCTGGGTCATAAAACAGGGGCAGAAATATTCATTTTTTCATACGTTAAATACTGCTGTGTATGTAACATAAACGTTTAGCTTGAAGTATAACAGGAAATCTGCTCAGAGGCTAAGATACACCCTTTGCAAACATGAATACCATATTCATTTTGAGCTTTCAATTATTTACTTGAACGATTCTTTTTCTCATAATGGAACAATCATACAACACAAAACTTCAATCTTTTTTTTTTTTTCCAAATTGAGTGCAGGGCGCAGTGGTGGCGCCGGGGTTAAAGCAAACCCTTCTGTAGAGGCCTCAGTCCTCAACACCGCGTCACGCGGCCGAGTCTTTGCTGCATGTCTTCCCCCTCGCTTTCCTGTCATTTACTGTTAAATAAAGATGACCAGAGCCAAAAAAAATCCTTTAAAAAATTTAATTAAAAGATTTTATTCCTTATATGCAAATCCAAGCAGCCTTCACTATTATTTGGGCTGTGTTTAAAATGTGTAAACTTTGTTTTAAGACAGAGTTTAATGGTGGTCATAGAAATTGTGTGTTTTCTCTGCAGCCTTTCAATTTATTCAAATATTAGTGGAAGTTTTGTGTATTTACTCGAGTCTTTGCATAATCAAGACTGTGAGTAGATTAGAAAAGACACACAACAAATTCAAACATAAGCAATGTTCTTAGTTGTATAATTTGTTCATACATAACTCCATTTTTCCACAGGACACAGGAACCCTGGAGAAGTCCAGCTTCCCCACAAGCACATTCACACAGTTCTGCATCCTCTTCAAAAGAACCTTCATCACAATATGCAGGGACACGGTAAAATGATCATTTCCACATTCACTCCTGGACATTTTTAATAACATTATAAGCTGTTATATATAATATATTTTGCCTAAAAAACCCTTTACATGTAGTCTGCTGTATTATTTTGTTTTGAAGGTGCTGACCCACCTCAGAGTGATGTCCCATCTGTGTATTGGGGTGTTGATTGGCCTGCTTTATCTTAATATTGGAAATGATGCCAGCAAAGTCTTCAACAACACAGGCTTCCTCTTCTTCTCCATGCTGTTCCTCATGTTCGCTGCCCTGATGCCCACAGTGCTAACCTGTAAGACACTGATCCTCGTCGGAGACTGGAAACATTGATCTGGTGTGTGGGGTTTTTTCCGTGGTTTTGGAAAGGTTTTTCTTAACTGAGCTGTTGTTCCACAGTTCCTCTGGAGATGTCTGTCTTTATGAGGGAGCATCTCAACTACTGGTACAGCCTTAAGGCGTACTTCCTGGCCAAAACCATGGCTGACATACCGTTCCAGGTAGGGTTTGATTCATTCTTTAGAAATGAGAGCGTATATTGTGCAATTTTTACTGAAAGCATGTCTCCTTCGTAGGTGATTTGTCCCATAATGTACTGTAGTATAGTGTATTGGATGACTGAACAGCCTGCAGAGGTGGGTCGCTATCTCCTCTTCATGGCCTTGTCAACATCCACAGCCCTGGTAGCCCAGTCCCTGGGACTGCTAATTGGTGCTGCATCCACATCCTTGCAGGTAGACAGTTGTACATGGGTACTGGTCATTTTGCGCCTTTATTGTTTCCTTCAATAAAGGAACAGACCTTGATGTTTTACAAAATTTGCTTCATTTCTTTGAATTTGATATTTTTCTTATACACCAACAAAACTGACTCTTTACAGCAACTTTGGATTGCAAGACACTTTTTATGTTTTTATATTTTTCATATTTTTGTATATTTCTTAATTTTGCTCTCTTTACTATGATGCTTTTGTAACAAAAGAGAACAAAAGATCAATTTTAAATTGGCATTGAAGCATAGTGAAAGGAGACAGTGTAAGTATAAACAATGAAAATAGTCATGTCAGAGTATAAATCCTTTTTTTTCTCCTCCAGATATTTAAATAAAATGTTTTGTTTTCTAGGAGTGATAGTTTGTTTTAATTTCATGCTGTTGTTTTTGTTTGACAGGTAGCAACGTTTGTTGGTCCAGTTACAGCCATTCCCGTCCTCCTCTTTTCTGGATTTTTTGTCAATTTTGACACAATTCCTAAATACCTTCAGTGGAGTTCTTATGTCTCCTACGTCAGGTATTGTCTCTAGGATTTGCAAGCAATTTTCAGATTTCGATTTTCAAATGTGGCCCCTTTTTTTACAGCCACTGACCAAACTGTTTGATTTCAGATATGGCTTTGAGGGGGTGATACTCTCCATCTATGGGATGAACCGGTCAGAACTTGAGTGTCCGGAAGTGATGTGTAAATTTCAAAAGCCAGAGGAGGTTCTGCAGCTGCTGGATGTAGAGGACGCAAAGCTTTATGTTGACTTTATGGTGCTGGGTGCGTTTTTCCTGATTCTTAGACTGGCCACCTACCTGGCTCTGCGCTACAGAGTCAAGTCAGAGCGTTAAGATGTCACAATGTTCTTACATATCCCAGCCGTGTGATGAAACATATTGTCCTCCTTTCTCTTACTTAACTTCACCTTCACATAGACTGAAAGACAAATCCGAGCCTCAGAAAACTGCTGCACCATTATCCAAACACATGGATGGAAGATGCTTGGACTGGGAAACGTTTCTCCACGTCCTAAGCCTGTCACAAGATGGAGGTCTTTCTCAGCTCACCTTAACCCTCCCCTAAAATGTCCAGACGGCACAAATGCCCAATAAATTAACCTGAAGCATGTTTCAGTAATGCAAGAAAGTTGAATTTTTATATTTTGCCATCAAGAAAATTGTGATATGACTAAGAAGCTAATAAAGAAACATGCTAACCCCAGTGGAATAGGAAGATCCAGTGACTTGTACTAGTTCAGTGCCTGAAAGGTAACTCGGTCCACGTCATAATCATTCTGACTGGCATCCAATCAGTCAAGTTGAAGGAAGAGTTCAGAATAGGTTCCCTCTTATTCCTGTCAGACGATTGGAAAACTTTCCACGGGAGGAAACATACTTATACTTCTCTTTTGGGACAATCTTTTCAGATACCTGTACCTGGACACTTAACATGCAGACTTCCGACTGCCATTGGATGACTTACATTTGCTTTCAAGTGTAGATCATTTTCACAGGCCTCCTGCCCCACCACGGGTGGTGGTGGAGCACTAAAGCCTGGACGAACTGTTTGCAAAATGCGTGTCTTATGTATCAAACTGATATTCATCCTGCAACCAGCCCTAAGAGTCCCTACTTGTTCCTTAATGTTTGCTTTTGCCGTGACAAAGGAAGCATTGACCGAGCTGGGAGTAAGGGAGTTTCCAACCTGATTCGAGGAGCTGAGTGATTGATGCTGCAGACAAAGTGCAATAGTTTAAACTATGGGTAAAGACATGATGTTTGTCCATCAGGTCGCATAGTTTTGACACTAATCTTCTTTAAAATGCTCGTTTCCACTTGTTGTATGCCTCTCTTCCCCTATCTTTAAAAAGAAAATAACATCCTGTCTTCTTTCTTTCTGCTTTGCTGATAAATGAAAAAAAAAATGTGTTGTTCAAAAGCAATGCTAGATACTTGAAATGCTGGCTGGGCGTTTTTTTGTGCCTCTGAACTAGAATGATTTGCGTTTACTCTGCTTCTTGTTGGAACATATGTCTTATGTCTGTGTACCTACAGTGTGGAGGTCGTCACACACAAATATACACATGCACACAGAAACACCAACGTACAGACACCTACAAACACACTTACCTTGTTTAAAAGAGCCTCTCCTCGTCACACGGCAATGCAAATATTTTCCAATAAACTTGCTATGAAATATTTCTTACTTAAACTATGCTACTTAGTAATCCTTATAATGATGCATAACATGATGTGAGCATATAATCAGTGATTGTACAGTGAATATATGTCATGCTGTAAACAAATGTACATTAGCACTTTTAAGTATATGTTTATTCTTTTTTAATTCATTTGTACTTTATGTTAATGTATCGGAGGAAAGCGCTGCTTGAAAGTACGAGGACTGTTGCACAAGTCTAGGAATGAACTTTCTAAAGCAGCTTCTTGGGTTTCTATGGCGATTTAATTTCTTCTCCCAACGTGTTTGGTTGGTGAGGAGATTTAAATCTTCTGCTTGCTGCTGAAAAGATGTGGAATATCTTTAATTAAATGTGCACTTGTTCAGAAATCAGAAAATTTAAGGTATCAGGAGTGGCAAGGAAAATATAAATGTTTGAAATATGTCAGAATGAGACATGGGCATTGAGCTGTCAAACAAACGTACCATGCAGGGATGTCCCGATCAGGCCTTTTGGTCTCCAATACCGATCAGGTTATTTAAGAGTAGGCAGTTGCAGACACCAAACCCCAGACAAATGCTTCAATAAAATCAACGTTATGAATACTTGTGAAAATCGGTAGCTTTAAAAAATAGCAAAACTTAATTTTCTGGAAATTTTCTGTTGAGGTTTTTTTCTTCACCTCAACATATTTGCCCAACAAGTTTCTTCATTGCAATTAAATAAACTCACTTCTTGCTCCTGCTGATAAAGTTTCCATGTAGAGCAGTTAGCTAGATGCTAAATTATTTTGATAGACACTGAAATATGTTATATTGACTCAACATATTTCATTTAATACTGAGCAGACAACACTTAATGAGAACACTGTTTTTCTGCTTCGTGAATTTCTTAGCCGGAATCTGCAGTTTCCTTGACAGTCGTTTCTGTAGGACAGCCTTTTAATGTGAATATCTGACTTACAGATATTTTAAAAGTATTTAATAAACTTAGATCAAGTTCCTGCTGACAATGTTCCGTGTGTTGCAATTTGTTGAAAAGCTTGGGTAATCTTAGCATTTTTGTTTTGATTCCGCCTGTTGATAGGTTAATAACAAATTTCAGTGTGGTTTTAGTTCATTTTTATGTGATCAAAACTTGCAGAAAAATTATGTTTCTAGAGACACATCTATCTTAAAACAGACTACCGTCTACAATAAATTATGTCTTGATGGTGCTGGCAATATTTAGTGTAAAAAAAAAAAAAACTTACAAAAATGACTAAGCTAAAGCTAGCGTGTTTCCTCATTGTTTTGACATGACTACTTGATATTTTGGTTCCAGGTAATTGCATGCAGGCAAAGTTGTCCCCGTGAGTTATAAACTTATTGTTTTACTTTCATAAGATCACTGTTATTAATATTTAGCTGCTCATCTATCTGAAGACAGCATACAGAGCAGGTCACATGACACAGACAGTTTGGAAACTGCAACAGCCTTTGACACCAAGTCATTATAAAGGGTGAAAAACAATGAGATTGGTTAGCCAGGGCCCAAACATTAAAAAATCCTGGGAAAACCAATATTTGGAACTGGATCGGGACATCCCTTGTATCAATATGTAGCTGAAGAGAAGGTCGTCATTATTAACAGGGAAGCAGCTGAATAAGAGAGAAGCGTGCAGCGGCAGGCTTGTTTCTGACAGCAATAGTTAACATTGTGATGTTTTTAGCGTAATACCTCCCCCTGCTGTTGCTTTAGACACTTTAGAAGTCTTATCTTCCTGTCGGTTTCATTATGTGCAATAATCATCCAAAGGTATTTTGAACTTTATGAAAAGGGAACTGTGACACTTCTGTAAGAAGCATGATGTGTTTTCTTGTTTCTTCTATTTTGTTTTCCCTCTTTCATTTATTGTTAAGTCTTTGATGGGAGGTGGTTGACTTTAAGCAGATGGTTGCTGCCTGAAAAACCGTGGCATTTTAAACATTTTCAGTACACATCAAAATCAGTCTGGTTTGCAAGAGGCTAGCATGAAAAAGGCGTCAATAATTAGCAAGTATTTTAAATGGCTTTAGAAAATTTTTATTCTGCTATTTCAACAAAGAAAAACTTTCTAATTTGTGTGCACCAAAGTTTGGAAATTGGAGTCTCCTCCAAATGGCAAGTGGCTTGATGAATGTCCTCGCTAAATATGGTTTCAAAATAGCAGATGCTAAATAATTTCATTGAACTTGTGCTTTGATGATGCAGCAAACTATATCTTTTTTTCCCTTTCACTTTCATTTTGAGACTCCGTTAAGCATTTCATACATTTTTATTAAGAAGCCACACAATGCACTCCTTCATGCATGGAAACAATATTCAGGCTATTCTTACAAAGAGCTTTGCAAAGCAAGTGACACAACTGAGCTTTATTTTCCCACTCGTTTTAAAAATTTTTTTTTCCTCTGATATAATTTATTATCTGCATCTTAGTTTATCATTTGTCAACAATCGCAAGTCCTGTATACTGAATGCTGTTCCAAGGATTATAATAAAGAATTTATAACCTTTGCCTGTGCTCTTTTTGGGTGATTTGCAACAAAGTGATTGTTCACTTAATGCCATGTGTCCCTAACAATAAATTGCTTGGCCTCGTCTTTTGAAGTGACTTTGCTCACCGTTCATGTAGTCATACTGAAGAGGAAGAATAGACTGGTGTTTGTTCAGCTGCAGAATAGCTTCATTGTGTAGGTTAATATGTAATCATTAAACTTAAATAATGTAGTGGTAAGAGAGAGACTCAAGTGCTTCAACAAATGGATACAATGGGGATATCAAGAGAAGGAAAGCAGCTCAGTCATAATTATTGTCTCTGGGAAATTCTGAAAGATGAAGTAAAGAAAAGCTTCTTAAAGAAAATCTGCATTTTCTGCACTCAGAGCAGAGCAACGCAATTACTTTTTAGCTGTTGCTTTCTTTATGTGTATTTCTTTTTGCAAATTTTCTTCTTTTTTTTTTTACTTTATATTCAAAGCAAGTTTGCTAGCTCCTCCTTCTGCTCCCTTTTCCCCAACCAATCCAAAGACAGGATAAAATAACTTACAGTCTCACACAAAGAATAGAAAATAGTACCCCATCCTTAACCACCTAGTTGAGGGTTTTTAATTCCCCTGTGACTAATATTAAATGAAAAAAAATCATAATTAAAAAACACATTTAGACGCAACTTTATTTTTCTTCCAATTGATTTTAATTTTCACCACTCTGTGATATTACAGCCAGAAATTTAAACGTATTTTATTAGAATTTTGCAAAGAAGCTAATAATTAAATAATTATAAAGTCAGACCTAATACATTGTTACAGGAATATTTTTACAAATTAACTTTTGAGAAGTGGGGCATGCATAGTATCCAACCCCCTTTACTTCCTCCATACCCGTAAAAAATAATTGGAAATAGCTGGATGCAGAAGGGACCTAAGTAAATTGAGTTCACCAAAATAAACTTGAATCTCAGCAAAAATGAAGCTGTTACATGAAGACTTCCAAGGTTTGTTTGAGAAGGTTGGTATACACAACCTCATAAAACCAAGGAACACAGCAGTCAGGTAAGGAAGAATGTTGTTTAAGGCATTCTCCCTTAACATTGTGCAAAATGTGTTTTGCACAATTTTCAAAGCTTGGACATTGTGCAAAACACATTTTATTTTAGAGTTTTGGTGAGATGAGATTAAAAATTGACTTTATGGATCAGGGCAAAACCTATTTATGGTAGGTATCTTACATTACATGCCACCCTGAACACAGTAACCCCATGGTGACACATTGTGGGGGAAACTTGCTGCATGGATGCTTTTTTGCAGCAAGTCAAAAAAGACTATTCAAGAAAATCTTGGAAGAAAACCTGTTGGAGGGCTAAAGACTGGGGCAATGATTTCGCCTAAAAAACTGGTGAAAAGTGATTTAAAATAATTCGGCTAGAGCTACAATGAATTTGTATAAATGAATTGAAATTAACTGAATCGTACGAAGAATCAAACTGTGCAAAAATAAAATAAATAACGTTATTATAATTTAATATTAATAATTTAAAATTAAATTTGACTAATTTGATGCCAGATTTTGTAAGTATTTTTGGATGTACATATATATCCTTGTTTTGTGAAAGTTTTTGTCGCTTTTTAGCTCGACGGCTCGACAGCTCCTTTTGCTCACTTCCACCCTAAAGTTTTACCATTTCCGCTTTGTGTCTGAAGAACAATCTTGTTGCGTATTTCATCTTTGACGTAGACCGGCATTTTCCCACAACACCCTGCTCCAGACACTCACAGATGACGAAAATGGCGGACAACTCGTCTTCGGTAGGTTCTCCAAATAAACAATGTTATTCAATGACACTGCCCGTTGTTAGGCTACTAAATAACTTGCTGTTGTATTCAGGTGGAGATTGTGGAAGGCTGTCGCCTCCCCGTACTTCGTAAAAACCAAGAACATGAAGACGAATGGCGTAAGTGTTGTTAGAAGCTAACGCTAAGCACCGAGCCTCAGCTGGTTGTTGTTAACGGACACAAACACACGGCCTCGGTTTAAAGCACCGAGCTTCACGTTCAGAATACACATTAAACTCTGATGTATGGTGGGGTTATCAGGACGCCCTTCTCCAAGTCTCTTTTATTATTTCACACATATAATGTTGTCGACTTAAGTCATCTCATCGGTGAGTTAGTTATAAAAACAATGCTACTGAAAGCTGAATAGAGCAGTTAAGTGGTTAAACTGCAGCGTTAAGTTAAAAACAACTGTATATAGTTGGATATGTTTGTCATTATTCGACTGGAATTAATAACAAAAAGAAAAGCTCATGTAAATGTTTGATTTCAAAACATAAACTCATTTGCACTGTAATTTAAAGTCGTCCCCTTCCTTGTCCACACCGACCTACAAAAATACCCTGTAAAATTATTTATTTTTTGTGAAAGATAAATAAATCTTTCTCAAAATAAAACTAAAAAGCAATAAGAAAATTGGCTAGATTTATATATTTGATTGTTTTTCCTCTATTTTTAACCTTACATCTTACTGTAACAAACTTGTCAATTGGTAGAAATAATCCTTTTTTTAGTCTTTTTGCTAAATTTTGATATATTTTTAAAATAAGTTCAAAAAGAACTGTTCAACAGAGCTGCAACTAATTATTATTATGGTAGTTGACCAATCTGTAGGACTTTTAAAGTTCTTCTTTGACCATGAATTTCTTTGAAAAATTTAATGTACCTCTTCAAACATATTGACAGTTATTGGACAATGAAAAAAACACAATTTGTTGATGCAGGCTTAGGTTTAGTTTAACATTTTTCTGCTTTTCTTACAGCATTGGCTGAGATTCTAAGTGTGAAGGAAGTTTCTGGGAGAAAGCTCTACTATGTCCACTACATTGACTGTAAGTAAAGCTTTATTTTTTTTAAACTACACTTTCAAACAATGTTTAGAGTTACTGAAAACTCCTCGCCCGAGTTAATTTATCAAGTACATACACTAAAACATGGCATTTGTTAGTGCTAAGGTTTTGTTTTTGAGGAAAAAGTTTTCAGAATTTTTTTGATAATAGACATTTCTGGCTTACGCTTTAAATATCTGTGAGATTTCTGCATTGCATAGCAGTTGTTTCCCTACCTCTGTTAATTTTATTGTGTCACAGTCAATAAGCGCCTGGATGAGTGGGTCACAACGGACAGGCTGGACATGAAGAAGCTTCAGTTTCCAAAGAAAGAAGCAAAAACACCCACGAAGAATGGTCTGTCAGGCTCCCGACCCAGTTCACCAGAGAGAGAGGTGGTAAGTGTGTGCGACAATACGTATTCATCTCAGAGTTTATATGATATCGGGAGTTTATGTTTAGATTTGTGGGAAGTTGTATGAGATTTTTTTTTTTATCAAAGCTTCGTTAATTTTTCTTTTATCTAGAATAAGTGATGTAATGTTTTACCAATGATCAGCTGCTTGAATTTACTCATCACTAACCCATCATTCAAATATAAACTTTTACCATCCAAAACAAGAAAAGGATCTATTAAATTCAGTTTATAAATGTAGCACCAATTCACAACAAATGTCAACAGAGGCAGCTGCATACTCAATCCAGGCCAGTCGTACTACACGATTCCAACTTTTTAATTAACAAGATGATTTTTAGATTGGCATATATTTAGTTTAATCTGTAAAGCTTTAAGTAGTTTTATTTGTTCTTGCACTCACCATGTAGCTTTGCCCCTTTTTCCAGCCTGTGTTTTATGAGTTTGAAAACTCCTCATTACTGCCAACTTAACCCTCACATTTCGCTCCTCCTTTTAATCACTTTCTGTTGTCTGATACCAGAAACTGAACAGAGTGTGCATATTGTGGGTTTTATTGGAGGCTTTGTTAAAATGCAGTAAATGAGAGCACAGAGTGTGGCAGTGAAGCAAACAGATGTTAAGTCTGATGGTGGGCAGAATGCATATACAGTACTTAAAGTTCTTCAAAGCGCTTCAGTTTCATTCAACATGTTACACAAAATATAAAACTATATCTAACCCCAGACTAACTTTCAAACAAACAAACAAACTAACTAAAACTTGTGTATATTCTAGTTTAAAAAAACTTCATCTAATTTATCATTCATATAATCAGATTGTGCCCACAAGGTGCCAAAAAGGCTACATTTGACTTTTATAAATGAAACTTTTGAACATTATAAATGTATATAATGAATAAAAGAACTCTTGTTGACTTTAAGGGTGAAGTACAGATGTACTCCTCACAGTTCAGATTACTTTTTTAAAATGTTACAGTCATGTTTTATTTTCCCTCCACTTCAGTTATGCAATACTTTGCATTGGTTATTCAGAAAATGATGATGGTAATGTAAAAAATGAGGGAGAAGTTCCCTGTGTTGTCAGTGCTTTAGATTTGTTGTGTTTGAGGCTGTAAAACAGTTTTCCTACAAATGGTAAGTAGTTCTAGATTCTAACTTTGCTCTTTGATTAAAAAAAAAAATCACATGATTTGTATGTGTGTAATGTCCACTGACTCTGATTTAATAACCAATCATATGTACACAGTGAAAATAATTTTTATATTTATGCCTCTGTCTCCACCATGATTTTCTTGTAAATCTTTGCTTTGGAAAAAATAAAATAAATTCAGTCCGCTCACTTTCTGCCTGTCTAAGCCCTTAACATCTGTTTGCTTTTCTCCTGTGAGGTGAGTGAAAGAAGAGAAACAGATACTGACCCCGCTTTACAGAAGAAACAGGTAATCTACCGCAGCATCGAGCCAAACAAAGCAGGACTGTTTGAACAATCCTGTGTGTAAAGATCATTTTTACTACCAAGGCTGTCAAAGTTATTTTAGGCATTGTTTTGCTGTTAACTGTTTATGTAAGCTGTGTACTAATTAATATGGGAGTAAGTATGGATGTCAGTTTAATCCCTTCTTTCTCTTCCTATGTGTTCAGAGGAAGAGTCTAGATCTCAACCTGCCATCGGCCACACCGCCATCCAGAGGCAAAACGCTCCCCACACCGGTATTTAACATTAAAGCTGATGTTAATGTTTCTCTCTGACTGCACAACCATGTTCTTAAATTTGCAAAGGACTCTATATGCAAAGAAAATTTGAAGAATATATCTCTGTTATTCAAATACACAGATTTGTAAATCTTATATGAATTTTTCTCATTTATTTGAACAGGACTTCAGGTTTTGCATTAATAAATCTGTCCTGTTTTAACTCATTTCCAAAATTATTTCTCTTTGCTAAATGCCACAGATTATCTTTCACAGAATGTATTTTTTCACATTTCGAACTTAGATTGCTATTTGTTTAAATACTGTGGGAAACGACTGAGATGACTTGGATTTGTAAGGTTCTGTGGAAGTGTTTTAAGGCAACACCTTAAACACAGCTTTGTTTTCTAACCACATGGAAAAGGATAAAATAAATCAGCCAAGATAGTAGGTAGAGAATTGTGAACCTCCACAAAACTGGTTCGTACTTGGGTGCAATTTCCAGATGCGTGATGGCGCCACGTTCATCCATCAAAACAATTGTAAGGAAAAATAAACAGCATTATTATCGATGAAACCCTTCAGGAAGGAAACGAGTTCTTTGTTGCAGAGACGAACATGTTTTTGAGTGAAATGTGTTTAATCATTTCCAAAACAAAAGACCTTGTGAAGCTGTCGGCTTCACAAGCAGAGTCTCCTCTATCCAGAGTAAAATGACTCCTGAAGCGATGTGGAAATTAAGACAACTCTCAGTGAAAAAAAGCCATTAGTGACAAAGCAACACAAACAGAGTGTTTGCAGAAACGCTCAGGGACAAAAACTAAATTATGTGGTTGGCAGTGTCTTGTTTTGTGCTGATGGAGAGACTGAAGCTTTTCACAAACAAGATATTTAGAACATAATGTTGAAGTATTGTCATAACATCTAAAAAAAAAAAGAAACAGGAGGTTAAAACTTCCTGTTTCCACTAATTTGTAATGGCCAAATTAGTGGCCATTACAAAGCCCTAAGCTGGGAACAAAATAATAAACTATTGTGAGAAGTTTAAAAAACAACAACAACAACAAAAAAAATACTGCCGTTATCATTTAGAAAATATAATAAATTTCGTTTTTTTTCGTCTATGCAAACATCTGGTTTCATCTGTATAATAATGCCAAAGGTATTTTTTTGAGTAAAGGACGTGATTTGGTCGAGTGTGTAACTTTTGATTTAAAGCTGAAAGTCTGTCTGTTTGCTGCAGAAGAGGAAAGTAGAGAGCGTTCCCCTGGTGACGCAGGTTCCCCCCGTGACCCCTGTGCCCTCTCTACCAAGTTCAGCCGAAGCTTCTCAGGCGACTGTTTTTCCTGCTGTTAGAGAAGCCACCACGTTCAAGTCCAGAGAGGATCACGAACAGCTCTCCTCACTCACAACGGTAGGAACAACTTCATTTGGGTTCAGTTTTATGTTTTTTTTTGTTGTTTTTTTTTTTATTTTTCGAGCCTTTTTTGCCTCTCTCTCATCAGAATGGCACCGCCCGGCGCCTCATTCCTGCTCAGCCTGGAAGAAAAAGGAAAGCTAACTGTGGGGTCCCCGATGAGGTATGTGGCTGAAACATTTTCACTCTACAGGCAGCTTTTCTCTTTCTTCTAATGTCTGTCAGTTTTTGTTTTTCATTTCTGGCTTTATGAGCTGTTGATTGATACATTGTAAACTATATCTATATTTTTGATATTCTCCAGCGTTTAACTAAATTCTGTAAAACAAGCAATGTAGCATGCACATCTGAAATTTTTTATCAAAACACTGTGTTTACATTTAACTTGAGTTTTACCCAAATCATATGTAAAAAGCTATGAAAAGCTTCAGAGTATGCTTTGAAAATGTTAAACTTTTTTTTTTATTATTATTTTGTTTCTCACACAAATTCACTGGGTAATTATTATTTGTAGACTACAAATACATCTAAATTTATAATACACTTTCTGATCCTCATAATGATAAAAATGTTGCTGAACAACAAACAATAAAAATTCAAACAGTCAAAAATATAAAGATAGTCCAGCTCAGTGTTTTTAAAATGTCTTTCATTGTTTTTTTTAAAAAAAGGAGCAATTTACAAAATGGACATGCTTTGTTTAAAAGAAAAAGCTCAAACTCTGTTATTAAAACCATAACTTAATCAGAAAATGCTTTTAAATTTGCTAAAATTAATCCCATGCTGAATTTCCTTCTGTGCACTGATCAAAACCTTAAGGTGATTGTGAGTTATGAAGATTATATAATCTGGTATTTTTGCAATGTTGTAAAAAAAGTGGGGGGAGATTGCCTGTTTTCTTTTTTTTGTTTGTTTGTTTTCATGTTCATCGCACTTCAGTGTTTCATAATGCCAAACCAATTTAAATATTAGTCTGAAGAGTCACTGGCTGATCACCTCCACACCAGTTTATGCAGATATTGCGTAGTACCTGGATATACATTTCACTGCTGGGACATTTCTCTATTAAAAGTATACATTTTTGTATTAAGTCTCTAACATTCTAATTATCTGGCAAACTGATTTATGGTTTTATTAGCTGTATTTAAAAAAACAACAGAAAAATATGTCATATTTGCATGTATTGACTCTTGAGTTTAATTTTAAAACGGAATGAATAAAATTAACCCTTTGATGTGAAGATGCCGCTGTATGACCTGCTGGCGAATATCAGAATCCATGTTTTGTACTTTAATACGTTTTTATTTCTTAGTGTCAATCCTGTTAACTGTACTCCTCAATTATTGCTGTGTTCATTCTTTAAACTGTTTATTTAAATTTTAGTGGAAGCTACAAGGAAAAACCAGAAGCCATCTTTAAAAAAAATATTTAACACATCATAAAAGAAATCAATAATTGTGGGAGTTTTTATGAGAAAAACTGGTGTCTTTCATTGATAACATTAACATTTTGTAACTACTTAACTAAACAGTTGCAGGGGGGAAAAATAACCCAGAGGTCAAACCTTTATTTAATGTCAACATTTCCCCATTTAAGCCAAGCAATTCATCAGGTTTATTCAGACTGATCCTCCGTTCTGTTTAATAACAGATCTTTATGCGTCTTTTTATGCATTCATATACAATCTGTGGTTATCCATGATTAGCAGTCTGCATGGCAGACTCACCATGAATTCACACTGGATTGTAGAAAAAGTGTTTGTCATTCAGAAGTGATCCTTAACCAAAGCTTTCAGTGTGAAATGAAACATTTTATTCCCCTCATTAGTTTCCAAAAGTTTGTGTTTTTGTGTCTTTTTCTGCTAGATAATAAAGGTTTTGCAGTATAACAAGCCTCAAAGTGCCAGTGTGTTTCTACCGCCTCCAGAGGTCTGTTGGATTTCCTACTACTGCCCATTGATTGTGTGTTGGTGTCCAAATCGAGCTGTGCCATAGCGGGTCCAATACAACAGAGGTGGCGCTTACCTCTGACCCTAGTTTACTGCTTCTGGCTCATATTGATTAAAGGAAACTGAATAAACAATCCCAATCTGAACTTTAATGCAAAAATAATTGCTCATTTGATCTTAATTTGACTTCGGGTTAACGGCATCTACGATCTTTTATTTTTCCGCATCAGGATTCTCAGGACAGTTCAGACGGCATCCCGAGCGCCCCGCGGATGACCGGCAGTCTGGTGTCGGACCGGAGCCACGATGACATTGTCACGCGGATGAAAAACATCGAGTGCATAGAGCTGGGCCGACACAGACTGAAGCCCTGGTACTTCTCACCGTACCCACAGGAGCTCACCACGTTGCCCATCCTCTACCTCTGTGAATTCTGTCTGAAATACCTCAAAAGCCTCAAGTGTCTTCAGAGGCATTTGGTAAGAATCTGTTTGTGACGTTCTCACCGGTAGCACAGTGCATTGCACAAGTATTGGCAACACTTGAATCTTTCCCAGCATAGATCTGCGCAGTTAAGCAGAAACTAAATCATGCATTTATTAGCATCCTTTACTCTGATACTGCGAAGTAAAATCCAGAGTTGCCACAGAATGCTGTTTGTATTCTGTGGCACCTCGCATTACTCTGAACCTGTGTAACATGGTGTTGGCTGCATCATGCTGTGGGGAAGTTGGGCAGAGTTTATGGCAAAGTAGATGGAGTTAAATTCGGAATAATCCTGAAAAATAAAAGCAAACAGCAGCAAATGAATCTGTTAGAACAAGAAAAGTTCAGATCTAAATCCAACAGAGAACATCTGAAAATTTACGCTACGCCCAGTCTATGTGCAAAGGAGCAAAAGTTTCTACATGCCACTTTGTTGGCTGTGAACCTTTTAGCAAAGCACTGAAACATTTTTTCTGTTTTTCAATAAAATTGATGTTAGGTAATGAATTTATTTTCCACCTAAAGCAAGACTGAAAGTTCTGTAGATTACTGAACTGTGAAACGTGTTGTGCTCATTGTTTTTTTTATTTTTCTCTCCAGACTAAATGTAATTTAAGACATCCTCCCGGCAATGAGATCTACCGCAAGGGCACCATCTCTTTCTTTGAGATTGACGGCAGGAAAAACAAAGTAACAATTGATATACCCATGCTTCACCTATACGCTTATTTATATTCTTCCCCCCTGTTCACATTTGTCCTTTTCACTTTTTCAGAATTACTCCCAGAACCTGTGTTTACTGGCAAAGTGTTTCCTGGACCACAAAACGTTGTATTACGACACAGACCCTTTCCTCTTCTACGTAATGACGGAGTACGACTCCAAGGGCTTCCATATAGTCGGCTACTTCTCCAAGGTACACAGATTATGACATTTAAACCGAGATAACTGGGTGGAAAGTTTATTCATGCTCACCAGGAAACATTTAATCTATAGCTGCCAAAGATGAGCTCCAATTCTGTCTTGATTTTCAGGAAAAAGAGTCGACAGAAGATTATAATGTTGCCTGCATCCTGACGCTGCCGCCCTACCAGCGCAGAGGCTACGGGAAGCTGCTCATCGAGTTCAGTAAGTCTGAAGGGAAAGCGTTTTTATAATTATAAAACTTTTTTTTATGATTAACTTTTTTTCCCACTAGGTTACGAGTTGTCAAAGGTGGAGGGGAAGACGGGAACTCCGGAGAAGCCGCTGTCTGATCTCGGCCTCTTGTCGTATCGTTCCTATTGGTCCCAAACGATCCTAGAAATTCTCATGGACCTTAAACCTGAAAACGGAGAACGACCCCAGATAACCATAAAGTGTGTAACATTTAAGGTTGTTAACATTTGGTCATGGAATCTCTTTCAGAACAATAATGTAATAATTTGTCTGTTCGTCGTTTTCTGCAGTGAGATCAGTGAAATCACAAGTATAAAGAAGGAAGATGTCATTTCAACGCTCCAGTACCTCAACCTAATCAACTATTACAAGGTGAGAGATCAGAACTGATTGCAAATCCACCAATGCAAAAATAATGATGCTTCTTTACAGTTTGCAACAGTTTTATTAAACCCAACAGCAAAGAGACTGAATGTGCTTAAAGAAAATCTCGTTTACTTGTAATTAGCTGTGAAACAATCAGAATATTTTGAGTGTACAGTTCCTGGAAAAATATTCTTAAGCAAAAGCTTTTCAATATTTTGTCAAGTTACAAACTTCAAAGTATTTTGAGGTTTTATGTAACTGACACAAACAAGTTCATAATAACTAGTTGAATGGAAAACATAAGAGATGTAACTTTACACGTGAATCATGGTTTTGGTATGTTTTCGGCACATTCAGTTAAGAAAAATAAATAAAAAATATATGGGTTTTATTATTTACTTTGCCCAGCAGGAAAAAAAAATGTATTTGAATTTCCAAAATTAATTAGATTTTATCATATTCTTAAATTAATAAAAGTAGAAAATATAGAACTGACTGGAGTAAAAAGAAAAATGAATAAAGTAATATAAGGAGGGACGGCCAAGCCTTTGATCGATTAAACACTATAATATTTGAAAATGGTCTGTTAATGTGTAATCATTTTTAAATACGACTGTGCCCACGTTTTATATATAAAATTAATGTTTAATTCACTTTGGAGTTGTTTTTTATATTTTCACAACCTTGTGTCCCAGTTGTGCCATTGTGAATGAAGCCATTGGGAAAAATCCAACTTCATCAAAGGAGGTTTCTCCAACTTGCATTTTATAAAATGCAAGTTTTATTAAATAAAAAATAAAAAAAACTTGCTTTTTTTTTTTTTTTTTTTGCAAACGTGCATTTATAAAATGCAAGATTTATTTTGACTGATGCTACTGGTAGCCATTTAGACGTCAGGTATTTATCTCCAAATATCAATGATGAATTTTTATACATCTATATGAGACTTATTGAGATTCTGGTACAATTTCTGAAAGAAAACTGTCAAAATATTGCAGGGCTGCGTTATATAAGCATGGACGCTGTGATGTAAACATGTAAATAACGTCGTTCTCTGCTCCAGGGTCAGTACATCCTGACTCTCTCTGAGGACATTGTGGACGGACATGAGAAAGCCATGCAGAAGAGGCACCTGCGCATCGACCCTAAATGTCTCCACTTCACTCCAAAGGACTGGAGCAAAAGAGGAAAGTGGTAAAAAAAAAGAAAAAAGAAAAATTCATCTTTCTCTTCACTAAACCCTCAAACCTGGACAGCAGTCATGGAGCAAAGTGTTGGATCAGATCAAGTTTTTTTTAATTATTCTTGGACTTCTCTTCAGATATACAGTGGAACATGGACTTACTTGAGATGCATAAGCTTTGGTTCGCAGCGCTCATCGTTTATTGATTAATATATTTGTACATTCTTGGAAATGAGTAACGACGTCACAAAACTCGGCTCTCTTCACTGTGGAAACATTGCTGGTAATTAACCAAAATGTTGCGTTTAAAGTGACTGAAGTTGTTTGTTGAATAATGTAAAATTAAAACCCGACATTGGAAACGTTCAAGCTGTCCAATGTGGGGATTTATAGTTTTAGGTTAAAAGTTAAATATTTATTCTGTTGGCAGAACTCCATGTTTTTTTTTTTTTTTACTTGAAATTATAATTATTACTTCATCCTTTGGTCAACATCTTTTTCCATATTTCAAGTGTGAATATTATCAACCAAGTTATTTATCCCGGAAAGGCTTAAAAAATAATCCAACACCAGAAACACATATTTTGGTTTTTCAAATGCAGCATAGTTTAGCCATATTCCATTTTGCTCTGATTAAACATTGTGCTCCACACACAGAAAGAAAAATTATTTTACTGTTTCAATTTAAGTGACATTATTTCCTTTTAAAAAGCAGCCAGGCTGCAGGATCTCTAATCTGTCCTGGTGGGTAAAGGAGGGGGATAACCCCACAAATTCCAATCTGTTGCTAAAATTTAGAGCAGTGGATTGAATTTACAGAATAAGATATATGCCCAATATAATTCTCAGTCAAAATAATTTCCATTTGTGGTTCTCTGAGTGCCTAAAATCTTAAATAAGTTTCTTGTAGGTTTTTTTTTAGTACCAGCCTATGAATATAGTGTTCTTGAAACAGTGGCAATTTGAAAATTATCTATTCTTCACATCCTCTGTAAATATTTGTATAAACCAACATGATTATTCAGGTTTATCACAGACCTAGTTCTGTTTTTTATTACCCTATTTTTAAATGGGCAGAAGTACAAATGCTGCTGTGTGCTGACCATTAAGATTTTTATTTTTATTTTTTTGTATTTTATTCACATCCTGTGTCACAAAATAATTTCCCTCAGTTGAATCTGTTCCTGGAGACTGTAAATACTGAAGACAGAAGCCATGCAGAACTGTTAGAGGAATGTAAAATTATTGTACAGTTCCTTTATTTTAACTCTTATCTAACAGGCTGCACAACATGAAAGAATTAAGTGATAAACTTGTTTTAATGTTTACATGTGAAAAAAAAGGTGAATTTGTCCTGTTAAAATACTTGGTATATCTTTAAGTGTGCAACACTTTAGTGTCATTTGAACATTTGATATGGAAACCTTGTTGAATTCATAAAAAAAGTCCTAAAAATCATACAAGTGTCTTTAATGGTGTGTATATTCAGCATTTTTTGTGGCTTGCATGAAGAGAACGTCATGCAAAATCCACATATCATCCTCATCAGGTGTAAGCAGATCTTACTGCGGTTTCTGCAGGGCGGATCTCTTGTTAACAGTAAAAATGCTGCGCTACAAATCAGGTTTTTGCAGAAAAGGTTCACTCTTGCACCAAATAAACTTGTCCACTAGAGGGCGGAATTTAGTTAACTTAATTGCGTAGAATGGCGGACGCTTAAGTTCAGTGTTTATGTTACGGAACGAATACTGGATAAAAGAAGGTAACGCAACCCGATATATAGAGCCGTAGCAAATAAATTTAACCTTAACAGGAAGCAATTGCTTTTCTTCATCAAGTATGACATTTTGACAAGTTTAGTTTAGCATTTTATTGGTTTATGCTAATATGTGCTTCACCACATATTAGCTCTAGTTCAACAGCTGGACTCAATAAATTATAATTTCTAATTTATTGAGATAGTCTTCTCAATAATTAGAATATTAAAAATAATTGTTTCATTTATTAAATGGAAAAGTAAAACAAAAACAAATGAATTGCGTGTTGTTTTTCGTTAGTTTTGATTACGCTAGCTTACATTGTTAGGAAAACCTAAATTTAATTTCTCAGAAAATTAGACGACCACCAAAATATATTTTACACAAATGTGTCATTAACAAAATATGGAAGGTAAGTGGTAAGCCACTAAAGGTCATTGCTTAAAAAGAAAGAAAAAAACGGGGGGAGGGGAAGCTGGAAATGAAGGAAGAAAATTAATGGAAAATTTGCACAATTAACAGGAATAACCCGCATCCTTTAAGATTTTTGACGCCAAGCCTTATCAAGAGATTTTGTTAGATCTGAATTGGTCTGGCTGGAATCAGACTTAAGGAACCATAGATGTAACCAGGACATGAGCTACTATTATATTCCTTGTATTAAGCCAATTCTGATCCAGAGACGATATCATAACCATCTTAGGCTAAGGAGGAGGGGATGGTCTGTTGCTTAGTTTTCAAACTCCACTTTAAGTAGTCAAGTAAACAGTTTTATTTTGAAATCAAATTTCAAAGGGAACCTCAACCAGATATTCAGTGCATAAACTGTACAGTGCATGATTCTTTTCGATGCATCTCAATGTTTTACTATGTTGGCTGTAAGCCTTACTCGTCAAAGTTAGCAGAAATAATTGCTTGAAATATAACAAACACAGTGACGTCTCTTTAACACGAGTTTTGCTTTTTAAATGGAATGACTAAAAGTGACTTTTTATAGAAAAATTTGTTTTTTGAAGTATTCCTTTAAATATATGAATCCATTCTTATTTTAATAAGTGCATGTCCACATGGTGTCACTGTAACATCGGACAGTGTTGTTGGGACGTTTATCTTCAAAAACCAAAGATAGTTAATTCATGTTTTTGGTCAAAATGCCACCAGCTTGAAAGTAGATATTGAGGTCCTGTGTATCTGGAAGTGCTAGGGTTGGTTGTGTCAAAATCTGGAGAGTTGGACCAGTGTGAAAATGAGTTGTAGTCAATGTTGGTTTTATTTCTTTTAGGCAGTAAGATTCATTTTGGTACAAGTAAATGGAGCTTAGTCAAAAAGTGACATGATTTTCTGCTCTTGTAGACTGTGAGGATTTCTCCTTTTAAGGATCACCTCTCTGATTAAAACACATTTAAAATTAATCCTCTAACCATTAATTGGCAAACCAAGACATGAGCTTGTTTGTTAGAAAACTGTTTTAACTATCGTCTCCTGCCTCTGTTTTGAATTTTCTTATCTCCCCAAGACACACTCCACCAACACGGCAGGCCTCTCCTCCTTCCCTGCCCCCAGCCTCAGACCGGAGCTGTTGACCTCGTATCACACACACACACACACACACACAGCCATATGTTACGGCCAGGACGAACCTCTACGCTGTAATTAGGGGGATGGTGCCGGACACTGTGCTGAGGTTAAGCAGAGTGACTCATCCTCTCCTTGAGCATCGCCAGACGATTTGCTCAAATTTGCAGGTATGTTGTTCCTTTCGGTGCCGTGCTGGATGATGATGGGGATGGAAAACAACGGGGTTAAACTCCTGTAATCTCATTGCTGCTAAGCAGGTTGAGTGTTGTGATGATCTCAAACCGCACTGGCCTCACGCTTAGGACATACACAGAGGCCTTTATAAATAAACACAGCGTCACACAGATGCCCACACTCCCACTTTCACCTTTGCCCCTGCAGCTTTTGTGTCTTTATCTCTTGTGTGCAGAAACATCAGTTTTGGAGCATGTAGGTGGTCTTGACACTACAAGCCAGACCTTTCTGCAAAATTAATCAAACTCAGTTTAGATATGCAGAGTTGTGGAAAATGTATTTACACCCATAAAGATTTATTCATTTTTTTTCACTTAAATGTTTCAGATTATTGCATAAATTTTAATGAGACATTTGACTGCTGTTTTGATGGTCGTCTTCTCGAAAGCTGTTTCACACCAGATGTTTTCCTACAAATCCTGGGATCAAGATGGCTTTCGACTACCATGAGTGAGGGATTTTTTTTTTTGTTGTTGTTGTTTTTGCTTTGTTAAGATCCCAAAAGTCTCCCATGGAGGCCATTTTTTTGCTCAGTCATTTTCTGATGGTTGCATCATGAGCCTTATGAGTGAAGAGAGGTCTGCCGTGCTTTAGACGTTTTGGGTTCTGCAGTGGATAATTGTTCTCTCTGCGGTTTGTTGAAGCCTGACGCCTTAGAAACGTCTTTTTAACCACTTCCAGACTAACTGACTTCAAAATACTTTATCTATTATTGAATATCTTTAGATTAGGACATGATGTGACACTTTCTGAGATTTCTTAACCCACTTCATCTTGTTAGACATTTAAGAGATTTCTTGATTTTACAGTTCAGTTCTAATGGCCTTAAGTAAATTTTAACTAATCTCTCCAAAAAATGTTAGTAAATGTTATAAGATGTGATTCCTTTTTAAAAAAGGGTTTGATTGGGTTATGTGTAACCAAGGTTTCCCCCAGAAAACTTTCTAAGCCTGGTGGTTGGGCTCCAGGGCAGGCATTCATCCAGCTGTCTGTCATGTTTTTGAATTAAAAATGTTTAAAGTTGACAGGAAATTTGAAAATACCACTTGATAATTATGTGTTATTGAAAGACTGTTAGATTAATACCTGAACACCAACTATAAAGTCTTAAAAAATGCAAACATGAAAACAAAATTTAAAGTAAGCAATGCTTAGCCTCGTGGGGGCATAAGTAAAGCCTGGTGACCCGCCAGGCTTATAATACACTGGGGAAAAACCCTGTATGATATTTTCCCCTTAAGAAGATCACTTATGGTTCTAAGGTACTATCCTTTCTCAGAAATTGAGATGGTCTCCACACGTAAACTTTCTTTGGCAACTCAGGAAGTGCAACCTGCCACAGGAGCGCTTATCTGGTCTATCTTTTACACGTCCGTCATTGTGTGATGCTAAGCAACAAAGCATAACAGGCCCAAACAGCAAAAAATAGTCAGGTCTGTGGAAGAGATCATCAGATCAGGGGAAAGGCAGCAGACCCCACACATCCTGGACACAAACTGTTTATATTTTGTTGGTCAGGTCCAGAAACCACAGAGTGGGCTTCTTCTCCCCACATAGGTTTTTTTGGTTGTTCAGGTTGCATTAATATGACCTTCTTTTGTGAAAAACACTGCATATACACATACTTACATAAAAATCTATTATTTCATATCATATTTTTGATATTTAGATTAAAAATGTGGATCAATTTCCTTGTTTGTTTGCTTTATACTTTTTAGTTTATTACTTTTATAAATTGTGAAGTACTTATAACTTAAACCAACATTTAGCTTTATACTTTTAATATCTGAGCAAGGCCTAGAGAAACGTCTGTTAGTTTATAACTTAGCAACCCAGAACAAGGATCAAACATGGAGAACCAACATTTAGCTTTATTCAAATCTAGAACTCAACCCAGAACAACTGGAACCAACATCTAGTTTTTTTTTTACCTCTCTAATCCAAACTTTAGATCCAGAGATACCTCTACCAGTTTTTAAATTATTCTTATTCTTATTAAACATGGGGAACCAATATGTAGTTTTATACTTTTCCCGTTTCCTCTTTCTTTTGGTTTTGTTGTTTCGTTTGTATTTCCTTCTAATTCATGTAAAGCACTTTGAGCTGCTTGTTGCTGAAAACGTGCTATAAAAATAAAATTGTCTTACTATGAGCAGCTATTTTCTTCCAGTGCGCTTTTATGTTTAAGTTTTGTGGAGTCCTTTAGAAATACGTCCCTCATCACCCAGCTCGGTTTTTATTCCCAAATTGTCTTAGGGGACCGTATAGCATCTTTAAAAGAGTTCTCCACAAATGGGAGTAAATGAGCAGCAGTAGTTATTTCGGCATATTGCGTCAGCATCCAACATCCCACCACGTTGCTTTTTGTCATCTTGTGTTGTTGTTTAAGCCTATTGAGCATGTGCTTCTGCAAATGTTTAAAGTGACCCTCTTTGCACGTCGGTGTCGGCCCTCCTCTCTGCCGCTGCGGTCTGTCCGTCTCTCCGACAAGGAGACGAGGAGGAGGGCAGGAGGGAGAGAAAAAGGGAGGGAGCCAGAGAAAGAGGGGGGACGGCTTTGCTGTGATGTGAATGGAGCGCAAGAAGGGAGAGAAAGAGGGAGGGAGGGAGAGGAAGAGGGAGGGAGGGCAGCACAAATCAACCTGCCTCTTCTTGACTTCAGCAAACAGCACAGAGGAGCTCGCCTGTAGGCGCGGGGATCGGGAAGTGTGTGTGCGTGTGTGTGTGTGTGTGCGCTGAGAGCTATTTCGCGATTCTTCTTTCTTTTCTTTTTTTCCTTTTTGGTTTAGAGGAAGGGAGGACAGCCCTGGGGAGGAACCGCGGCGGCAGGAGGAACGAGCTGCCTCACCGTGGAGATAGATAGCAGAAAAATGCTGTCATGGGGAGAGAAGGAGAGCGAGTCGGCAGAGAGGAACAGGATGGAACAAGGCAGGGTCGAGCAGGACTGAAATGTGGAGGTAAGCCTCGTCTTTCTGCGCTCCCGGCCCGCCTGCGTCCTCTTTGTGCTGATAATGAATCTGGACGGATGGGACCGTGTTTCCTCTGTATCGGCACGCGTGTACTCTTCCAGGCTCCCCATCCATTCAGAGACAATGTAGGGGATACGAAATAACGAGCAGGCATCCTCCCCCCTCTGCCTCATGCCCTTTGTGTTTCTGTCACCTCCCTGGAAATCACGTTCTCCTCAGTTAGAAACGCATCAAACCTTAAAAATTAACTCACGACATTGGACATTTGAAAGCGCCTCACAACCTTTGTCGCATTTCATCCCAGGCCTGCCCTCCTCTCCTCCTCTTCCGACACTAATACACCCCCCCCCATCTCCTTCTTTATCATCTACCCCTTCACACACACAAACACGCCGTCATCTATCCTGTCTCCCTCCATTGTGTGCCCTCCGACGAGGCGATTGTCTTAAAAACCAGTGTTATGACATTGTCAAGAAGGCGCCACGAAACCTTGAGCGCTTCTGGCTGCAGGACTTAGAGATGAGGGGCAAGGTGGAGGGAGGAGGGGGGAGGATGGATGGATGGATGGATGGGTTGGGGGTTGGGGGGCACTTAGAGAATGAAAGATGCAGGGATAACAAAGAGAGCATCCATATGTTTCATGTTTTCAAATCCTGCTCCGACAGTCTGGAATGATTTGCAGAGACAATGATGGAAGGGAGACGCGCAACCTGGACCGGGGTGTTGTTTTCAAGGTGGCAGAGAAAATGAGGGATGCAGGAGTCAGGCTCCTCATCCTTGACTGATTTAAACATGGGGCTGTGCGTCAGGGATACGGGGTCCTTACAGAGGCTGCAAAAAGAAAAGCTGAGCGGCAGGAAGGCAGGCAGCGGCAGCTTATGTAAGCCAGTGCACTCAAAGGATGGGCCATTTCATTTACATTGAGCATCATGACTCCTTGTCCAGGCTGGTGTTCGCTGTGGTTGGTGTCAACATGTTGAGGGATAAAATGCAGCTGGAGCTGACAGAAAGGGAAGGATTTATTCTTTTTTTTTTCTTTTCACCGACTTTAACTTGAACAATCCACCTTGTCGTTCTCCTCCTGCAGATGCTCACCCTAACAAATATTTCAGCGTGAAGAGCATGATGGTGCTCAAACAACACAGCCTGACCTTTAAATTTTGCTGCTGATGACATTTATATTTCTGCCTTCCTCTTTACATCAAACCTAAAAAACAGTAACATTTCCCTGCCTTGTAAATATATTCATACCTCTGAATTTGTTTCACGATTCGCTGCATTACAGCCACAGATTTTGATGTGTTTCGCTGGGATTTTATGACAAACATCTCTGTTCAGTCCATCATTCAGAAATAAAATAACTGATTCAGCTTGGTCAAGTGTTAGTTCATTAGAGAATCGGCCAACAAACCCAGAAGGAGCAGAGATCTAAGATATTCTGGAGAAATTGTTGACAGGATGATGATTGCTTGTGTACCTCACAAATCTGCCCCCCTCTATCAAAGTGGGGCAAGTAGGAAGCCTTTATAAGTCAAATTTGCAGTTTCGCCACTGCACATATTTCCAAAAACCATGCATCTTTTTTTTTTCCCCAGTTGTGTTGCTGTGTAAAATAAAATGTGTAAATTTTTCTGGTGACAAATTAAAAAGTTCACAGGGTTGAATACTTTTGTGTTTCACTCACCAAACAGATTCAAGTTATAAAACCGTTTTAATTGTTTTAGGTCTACCCAGCATAGAACCAAATGTAATATAAATAAGTAAATTACCAAAATAACTGAAGCCTTTGATTTCTAAGTTATAATTTATTTTTTGTTCCTTGCATTTTACATTTAAACGGCTGAATTTTGCTTGCAGTTCTCCCCGGAAAGAGGTTTTAAAAGTCACTCTAATGGAAATTTACTCCACTTATTATAGTGTGGCAATTAGATTAAATTGGTTTTCATTATTTTTTGTAATCTAATCACCTCAACCAATTATTTTAGCCTGCGCTTTGAGAGTTAAAGCACTTTGTGTTAGTGGGAAGGGCAGGTGAGAGTTTCCGGGAATAAAAATGCAAATAACCATTTGATTTAAAACAATTTAAAAAATGAATTATTTGTAGATATTTTTCTGTTCCTTTTTTGACTCTTGAATGGAGTGGAAAGTAGACTTGCTTTTGTCTCTTCTCTTTCTATAATCTCAATTCTGATAGACATTTAATGATTGAAACATTGCATTTTTATTATTTTAAATTCTTAATAATCTGACGGTGCAGCCTGAACAGTTTGCCAGAGTATAAACTAAGTGATTCTGTCTCTTCCAGGTTCAGTAATTATTTTCATCTAACCTCTATGCCAAAGAAGAAAAGGCTACATCTGAAAATCGTTGTACATTGTTGCTGCTATCTTTGCATTTAAAGGAGAAATTAGCAGCTAGGAGCTTTTTGTTAAATGCAGTAAATTAATTATTTGTGAGCAAGTGAGAAAATCTCCATAAATACTGGAGTTTTGCAGATTTTTTCTGTGGAGTCTGTGGGTGTGTGTTAGCTTTTACAAAGTAAGGAAAGAGAACGGTGGATGTAGATGAATAGCTATCGCCGCTCATCAATCTGGGAAAAACCCTGTAAGGTCATTTTAAGATAATATTTTAGCTGTAAGGAAATTATGAAACAGAAGTGTGAAATTTTAAGCTTTTTGCATGGATAGGAGTGGATGTCCCTCCAAATTCTCTGAGAAATTACGAAGACATTGCCTTGAGTCTTGAATGCTTGAGTAGAAGAAGTTGGTTGAACTATCAGACTTTAAGCTTCTTTTTACTGGGATAAATTCAGCTGAAGAAATGGAGCTAAATAATGACAATAATTGGAGGACGACTGGACAAGAGCATCTAACAAATATGATTTGTTTGAAAGGATTTCCAAGAGAAAGTTGCTTCTTTCTGAGAAGAATATGGCAGTATGAAACCAAAATGAAGCACCTCTTCATTTTGGTGGTGGAGAGTTGGTGATTTGGTCTCTTCGATTGACCTTTCACCTCCTGAGTTAAACGTGAATTCCCCTGAATCCGTTTGCATGTGTTGAGTTTTCCTCACAAATATCAGTGGTGTGTGGGGATGTACTTCATTTTTCACGTACTTTTCCTTTTGTGTTTTATCTTCCAGATATACTGTACACGTTACATCTGTTGGCCGAGGTTTGATGCAGTCAATATGAGATTTAAATGAACATATGAACTTGCAAAATTACACATTTTTTGCTAGTCAGTCTTTATTTCTGAAGCTCTTTTCCCCAGAGAGATTTCAGATTAAAACATAAAGTGTTGAAATAGCAATGGCAAACAAGGAAATACGCCTATATGTGGAGGGGGAAGCCTGACGATTTGATAAACGTGGAGAATAAAAGGCAAATAAAATATGAAAAACTAAAAAAAATTGAAATTATAAAAAATGTATGTTATCTAAAGCTTGGTAAAAAGAAGTAAATCCATTAAAAGGGTAAAAAATGAGAATGCATTAACATAAATATCAAGTAACATAAATAGCTAGAGTTAAAGAAGGATATTATATCAGACTTTAAGAACTAAAGATAAATCAATAAAAAGAAGAACCATAATGATGGTTTTTGCTGTGGGTCAAAAACAAACTGCAAAATCTACCAACCAAATTTCTGCTTCCTGAAACAAAAACAATGAAACGTTAGAAGGCTGATATTTTAGGTCCTTTAAGCCTCTTTTGGACTTAAATCTCAGGACTGCCGATGTACAGACAGTTCTGATTGTTGCATTTATGCACCGAGAGCCTGAAAATTTTACCAGATGAATTCTTGCTGGTATCTCCTGACGTCATGCGGATGCCAAAATCTGAACCTTAAACTTTGCTTTCCAGGCTTCCAGTTGTCTGCTTTCAGTTTGTGCTGCACGAGATTAACATGTAGGATTTAAATATCGGGACGTTACTAGGCAGATTTTGCTCTGGGCTGAGTCAGCATTATATCATCCGTGGTTTTTTTAGGAGTTTTTTTTGCGTGACTACGCCCTGCCAGGCTCCCTGTAGGGGCTCACAGTGAGGCAGGCAGCTTGACAAGCTGAGCCTCCCCCTCATCGGATGGCAGGATGCCTCCAATATGAGCTGCTGGGTGAATCCTCTCAGCCTGCTTTCTACGCTCTTACCTGGCCCCAATGCACCACTGGTCCTTTTGTAATCGTTTTTCCCCTCCTAAATAACATGTAGCGGAAAGAAACATAAAGTGTAGGTGAAGGTGCTGTGATGTTCAGGGTCACCTGGAGTTTAAGAGATGAAGAAGTATGATATATATATATCTACTCAGCAGCGGCCATTTTATTATTTGTGGGGGCCTGGAGAGTTACTGCTGTGCTTTTCAAAATAACCGTATTGGTGCTTTTTCTATTAAAATCTCCCTCAGGGATTTTACAACCCTCATTGTCTGCGCAAGACAAAATGTTTAGACTTTTTAGGCATTGGAGGAACAGTCACTGACTTAACGCTGGAAAAATAATCTATCAACCATTTTAGCCTGGTTCAGAAACGACAAGACAAAGTTGTCAATCATGTTCGATTAGCATAATTATTGTTGTTAAAGCTGCAATACTTACCTTTAATAAAAAATATACAGTATATTTTGCATATATGTTAAAGGTGTCACTATGTCGCAATAGCTCCTCTCCTCTGTGGTCCTGCTGCCATCTGCAGAAATAGACCGCTCAGTCAGAAACAACCAATCAGAGCCAGGAGGCGTGTCTTAGTGCTGTCAATCAAGATCGTGTAATGTTGTGCTAATGGTGGAAAAACAACTTAACATTACAGAAAAACTGTTTATAGGTGTCCATGCTGACGAGCTTGAGCATTCAGTCTCCAGTGTGGGAAAGGAGCTTTACCAGCAAGGTGGAGGGTGAGAGCAGCGCATACACGATCTTAATTGACAGCGCTGAGACCCTCCTCGTGGTTCTGATTGGTTGTTTCTGACTGAGCGATGGCAGTAAAACCACAGCAAGACGGCAGAGAAACTCTGTTTTTTATTTTTTATTTCACAGATTATTTACCTCATACTTTTGCAACAAGTTGACAGTTTTAACGGAAAATGTAAAAACATATATATTCTTTTAAATAAAAGATAGCTACTGCAGCTTTAAATGACCCTTTATAACTATTTCAGTGATTAAGATACAAACTCTTGCAAAAGTCTATATAGCCCTTATACCTTTTGACATTTTGTCACATCACAACCACAAACTTCAATATATTTATTTGTAATCTAAAGCAGAAAAAGACAATGCATGGTTTTTGCCAAATCAGCAAATAAATATCTGGAATCTTTCATCTTTTGTTGGTAATTTATGTTACTGCCCTTCTACTGTCAAAAAAATGTTAAACTTAATCAAGGAATGTAAAAAATTTTTAAGTCACGTTAGTTGCTGTTTACATAGCTCAGTTTTTTAGAGACAAACCACGATGTAATAAATTATGTTCAAACTATTGTTTTGTTTTTTTTTTCAAATGTAAGAATCTGATGCAAACCAAAAAGACTTTCAGAAATATGTTCACCCTGTCCCTGCGTCCCACTCAGCTGTGTCATACACACGTTAAGCCATTTCATGGTGCAGTGGCTCTTTGTCATTGTTCTCGCCGCTATTACTGAAGAAGTGCACTCAGGGGCATTGAGAGCTACTGAAAGCAAACCGGGACCGGCCATTCATCCAGGCGCCACGTCACTCTATCACAATACGTGGTCGATGAAGATTGGAAAAAGGCAGAAGGGATGCCATTGCGATCGCAGTTTAAAAATACTCGCGCAGAGCCTGCTATTCTGGGAGCGACGTGCAAAATATGAACGATCGTCACTGTGTTTGTTTCACGTCGAACGGCCCCTTTTGTTCTTTCACAAACGTGGAGGAGGAAGTTGCTCTCTCAAACCGTTTCATTTGCACGTAAAAAGGCGCTTCTAATAAAGAAGTGAGAGCGGTTTCAGACAGTACGCGTTCTTCCTGATGTCCTGTTACGAAGGCCGAGCGGTGACCGCACTCTGCACACTGACAGCAGAGATGTAAGCGTGGTGACATACAGGGGGAAGAGGGACTGTTTCGGTTTCTTGTTTTTGCTTCTGAATTTCAGCTCTGTCTCACTTCCCCTTTTTTCTCAGTCATTTTCACTAACACAGAACTAATAAGTGAACTGAACGTACAGACAGGTTTGAGCTGTGCATGCAGGTACAATTGCTTCCTTCTTTTTCTATTCGTGTGCAGACACCTCAGACTGACACAAACGCGAAAACCACAGATGTGCAGAACATGTTCCTTGTATGCACATGTTCCATCACAGCAAAGCTGCAAAAAGTCAGCCGTCATCTGCGTCACCGGTTAACAGATCAGAGCTTTTTTTTTTTTTAATTTAGGTCAAAAGGTGCAGTAATGTTGATACAATTGGCACAAGGCTAGGAGAAGTGAGCTGCAGCAGCATGTATTTGTCACATTAACTCACATAAACAGTCTAGATTTGGGATTTTTCCTCAAATTCAGGTGAGTAACTTTTTTATTCGTTTTGCTAGTTCTGCAGATTTTTTCCGAGCTTGTTTGATTTCTGATGGTTTCTCTAAGATTTTTTTTTTAACCTCCATAGCGAGAACACCCAATAATAAGTCCTTATGTAAAACATTTAAAGTTGTAAAGTTAGAAGAAAAGCTGTTATTTCCTCTCCTCGCTGTACAAGCAGAAGGAATAACCTAGAGTGATGCCCGTGCCACCAAAGCCAGCAGGACACATCAATCTGTTTCTCCAAATAATGAGAGCCATTTGAGCCCACTGAGCTTATAATGGACATGGATGGAACCAATGTAGCTTGTAAGTCAAATGGCAGCCATTACGGAGCGACCCCTCTTAGCTGATACCTTTACTCATAATCAACACTCATTTAAAGGAAGCAACAACAGTTTTTAGTTCGGCTCGCTGGTAAACAAAGAACACAAGCGACAAATGGAGATGTGCTGGCCGTGCAGCTGTCCCGCGTACGCTTGGCTGCATTTCAGCGCTCGACAGAGACTTTGAGGAAGCGGAGGAGGTCAGCCTCTCTTCCTCTGAAAGCAGACAAGGTGGATTCAAAACGCTTTAGTGTGCTTTTTAGGCAATATTGAGCAATCTCTGTTGGGTTCGCACAGATGATGGTGGAGCAACAGTGAGGCGTTGAGCACAACATAATAGCCGCAGTCATGAAGCTCGAGGGTCACAAACGCCCGCCAACACACACATGCGTGCAGAGAGTGGCCGCAGCAGGACAGCTGCTCTTCCTGTCTCTGTGGGGACAGTGAGACACAGATACCAGGCTCAGACGAGCCACCAAACGCACACAAAAACACTTTTCAGCTGCGCTCCAGCCCTAAATCTCTCCGCCTGCTCAGCCGCGCTCATGATCTACCCACAAGGTGTATTTTCAGATGCACAGGAAGTTGCAGCAAGTAACATGTCAGACAATAGCTCGAGTTTGGTGCCTTCTGAGCGGCACACACGGTAGGTCAGGAGTAGCTCAGAAATAACCACTAACTGTTTGAAGAGGAAGTTGCATTTTAATAAATACAATGCTATTCCCAGCAAGCTTTCTAAACTTTCCACTCAGACTGAAATATTTGCTCATTCTCTGATGCAAAACAATTTAATGTAGGACAGATTAGGTGCAGCATGAACAGATTTTCAATCAAATTTAGGTCTAGACTTTGACTAGGCCAGTCCAGCATGTTGATGTCCAGTTTCTTTTGCAGCTTCTGACAGAATTGGCATCCCCAAAACACAATGTTGCAACTACTGAGGCTTCACTGTCAGGATGGTGTGTTCAGGGTTATGCACAGTTTAGTTTTCTGTTTTGCATAGAGGTCAAAAGGTTAAGTTTTGGTCTAATTTGCCTAAGATTCAGATGTTAACTTTCCTTGTATTTCTCAGCTGTGCACTGTTCTGTGCATGTAAAATCCTGATAAAACACACTGAGGATTGTTGCTGTTATTTCATATGGTTTATCCTTCAATACGTGACAGTATAAGTTGGCCTGACTATTCTGTAGCTTAACTGTTTCTTTCCGAAAAGGCAGACAAAAGAAGAAGTGAAGCTGCACCAGACGCAGACCAACGTCACACGGCCAGTGACCTTTACAAAGACAGGTTTTACTGTAACACACGAGATCCTCTGAGACGTCCACTGCAGACTTAGATATAAATCATAACAAATCAGCTCCATCCAGCTCATGAATTATTAATCTGACAGTAACCCTCGCCCTCTTTCGTCCAGCCGTATGAATAATGTATTAGTCAGAAGTCTTAATGTCAGGTTATACTTAGGAGCCAAACAGAAGTCGGGACCTCAACATATAACAATCACAGCAGACTGCTTTTTTAGGACATTAACACCCTTCTCTGAAACAACACCAGTAATAACACGCTTAAAGAGAAACAAAATTCTTTGGAAATTGTTTTATTTGAGGGGAATAATAAGCTGCTACATTTTTAATTAGGGGAATAGAATAGTCTCCATGTTTTAGACGTTCCCCACTTTAACGCGCCTGTTTCAAATTAATGCCTCATTATCAAGCTTCTGTAAATCTTTCTGTGGAAGTAATTCAATCAGTTTTGATTCATCTATCCAAACATGGCTAACAGGTGAAGATAACAGATTCATGGTGGGAAACCCAGACATCCCTAACAACAGCCTCATTTTCAGTCTGGGGGAAATCTTAAGGAAGATCCAAAGGCCTGAAGGGTAATATAGTCCCTCCAGAAAGTCCAGAGTCTCCTTTCTTAGGTACAATCCTTCAGAACCTCCAAATAGCCCAAAGTGGAAGATCAGGTACCTAAACTACCTGAGGTTATTATATTTGATGTGGAGAAGAAGCAGAATCTGAATGCCCCTAGTAGACAATAGCACCATTGTGTATCTGCCTTGGTATATATGGCATGTAAAAGGCAGCTTTAATTAAATAACGTTCCAGGGTAACCTTTCTATACTTCTGATACTGAAAAATTCTCTGGTATTAGCAACACAACTGCTTTGTGTACCAAACGTAATGATACTTCCTCCCAGGTTTTGCAGTATTTGAGTAGTAGTAGTGCAGTGGCTTAATGATTTTACCTGAATTCATGATTTAGCTGGATTATTGAAGATTTCGTCATCTCTGCATACAAACTGCGTGGAGTGGCTCCAACAGGCGTGCAGCCTGACCTATTTTCTGATTAATTCAACAAATACTTGACCACATGAAGTAGTTTGTGTGTAGAGCATTGAGCTTTCATCGTAATCCATCAAGTAATCAGTTGTTATGGAAGGAAAACCTGAGACAAAAACAACCTGATTGTTATAATTTATCATTTATTATAGTTAGTTTTGAACGTTGTAACAATTCCTGTCCTTTTTGAATCATCCTCCATCTCCCTACCATTCCTTCTGCACCTCAGCATCTCAGTTGCTAATCTCTATATTAGGTCAATGCAGAGATGGCTAGTCCAACCAGGAAGAGTTTGAATGCATGGCTCCTGAAATGTTGTAATCTGTCATGTTGTTTCTTATTGAAAACAATGAGAATGCAATGACAATTAAGAATCATCGTCATGTACTTCTCTAATTTAGACCAAACTAAAACGTGGTATTAGTTCGGCGGTGAGATCAGAAGATTGTGTCTTCTGTGAAGGAAGCTCATTTCACCAGCGTGTTCAATGGATTTTGTTCTTTAAATCATAATCCACATCTCATAAACGGGTTAGGATCGGAAGTAAATCAAGGCACTCTTCTTTCTTCGGTTGCAGCAACAGACAAAGCCTGATCTATCTGTCCATCTTCCTCTCTAACACACTATCACTTTTGAACAAGTCTCCAAGGTACTTGAACTTCTCCACTTGAAGCAGGAACCGACCCCCTGACCCGGAGCGAGCAATCCGTCTTTTTCCCGTTTAAGAACCAGGACCTCAGATTTAGAAGATTTGACTTTTATCTCAGCCTCTTTACACTCATCTAAGAACCTCTCCAACACTTTCAGTTATCGCCTGGAGTTTCCAGCAGAACCCCACCGTCTCCTAAAAGCTGAGACCCTGAGGTTACTGACCCTTCTACCTATGACTGAGATCCTATCCATGAACACCATAAACAAGATTAATGACATAGGAGCAGCCCCGACGGAGTCCAACATGCACAGGGAAGAAGCTTGACTTTGTTCCAAGAATGCGGACTCCGCTTTTATTTGGACATACAAGGACGGGATAGCCTTACAAGCTATTCAGGTACAACGTTCTCCTGCAGCAGCCGCCACAAACCAGCCCACATGTTCTACCAGCAGCTACGCATATTGCAGGCCCTTCTTTGACAAATATTTGTTGCGTGAAGGATTATCGCTAACAAGAGCAAACACACCACAGATTTCTCTGAGATTCTCCAAAGTCTGCCGTGGTGTTCATCACTTCGACAGTTATCTCCTTGTCAGGCAGTTGAGCATTATTTGCCAGGGATTACGTGTCTGCAGGGATCAATAGCTCAAACTGACATTTTGCAAAACAGCTTGAATTAAAAAGAGAGAGATAAATCACTTGACAAAAAAGGAGAGAGTGCAGCACTTAGGAGCCTCTGGATTTGGCCCAGTTAGCTGTCCGCAGTGTGGTGGTGCTGGGAGGGGAAGGGAGAGCAGAGGAGTGTTTCAGCAGAGAAGATGGAAGATGCCGTGAGAAAATGTTGGGCATTAGAGTGAACTCATTTTCTGAATCACATCCAGCCACATTAATACACATTTACTCCCCTAAAAGCATTTCATCTGCTGCAGTTTAGTGTCGCACACTCAGAGGCAGAGCAGGAACGCAACCTGATCCCAGATGTTGCAGGGTAGTGTGCGATCAATAACTGAGCCCGGCATTAAATTTCCCAAAAATCAATCATTGTTAGGAGTTGATTTAGACCTTGTGGTTAAGGCAGCTTTTAACTATAATGATAGACGGTGACACAAGATGCCACTGGCCTCTTCAGGTTACTTTTTTTTAATGTTTGTTTTAAGTTAGAATTAAAGCAGAAGTTACGGCGATGTTACCACATGTTGATGTTACACTTACTAAATGTTGTATGTGCAGGAAAGTGATGTTTCCCAACTCAGCATGAGATCAGAACAATCGCTCCAACCCGGTGTGACATAACTAAACTGTTATTAGTTGGAAAAAGCAAAACTTTTCACATCTATTGGCTGCAAAGAGGTGACGCAAATTAGTAAAGCTTTACCGTTTTCCCCATAACCCATCGATTTTTTATTTTTTTTACCTTTTAACAAACCAAAATGTTTCCAAGAGGATTAAATTTGATTATATGAAATGGTAGCGAGACTGAATGCAAGACAATCTGCTCATTCACACTCCAGCGTCTGACTCCTGAAGGTGTGGAAGTGTTGTGCAGAGAGGATGACGACATCCATCCTTTGAGGGTTCAAAAGTCACTCATCTCTTCCTGTTTCACAGGACACAGACTTGCATGAGCAGGCAGACGAAGTCAAGCGGCCATGACTTCCCCAAAACGGCGCATGTTTGACTCTGTTCTCCTGTGACATCCACCCGTGTCCGTTTTACACCAGAGCCTCGTTAACCTTGTCCCAGGCTTAATGTGGAAGCGGTACTTGCTGTCATCAGTTAGCAGTGGTCAGCAGTGGCCTTCAACATGAATCAGGAGCAAGAAGAACAAAGGCAGGGTGGAAGGGAAAGAGGCACAATCCAATAAATAAGATCCAGATGTGTGTAAAAATAGATTCCATTTTCGGAAATGGCACCAAAAGTATTTATATCCTTTGAACTTTTCCACATTTTGTCCTGTGAAGAGCAGAAACATCAAATAGTTGACGGTGATAGGCTAATGAAGTGTGCACCTGTATTCAACCCCCCCAGACTTTACCTTGGAGAGTCACATTTTGCTGCATTCACTCTCCAGACTCTATTATTGGATCTAAATCTCAACAGAAATTCAGGTTTTTGCCATTTGTTCACTGATGCTCTGAAACCTTCACAGATCAGATGGATTTATCCTGAGATTAAAGTACACAGGTGAATTGCATCTACTAATTGGATGATTAATTGGTTGCACTGAAGCAGAAAAAAAGAGAGCCACACTTTTCAGATTTTTTACATTGTCATAAAAACAGGCTTGACCTATATGTGTGACTTTGTGTTGGTCTCTCACACAAAATATCAATTTAATACACTGAATTTTTGGTGGTAATCTTACAAAATGAGAAAAAAAGTTCAGTTTGTGTGAATCAGTTTCCAAGGTTCAACAAATGTGTTTCACTTTAAATATTTCACAGTCGTCTCACAATGAAACATCCACTGACTGCTGGAGATAGACCGCTATCATCGTATCAGACGTTACATAATTTATACTCTCTTCAAAATCATTCAAAATTATCCAATTCAAACTAACATGCAATCATTTGCAAGTCTGATCCAACAAGCAAGGAATCACTCCAGTTTAATCACAGTTTAATTTAATACAAACATATTTCTATCAAAGAAAACAAGATTTTTTTAAAACTCTAATCAAAATCTTAGTTTCTCTGAGAGAAAACAGATTATGTTAACCCGCCTTTTGACTTTTGGGCCTTATGCTATTCACATACTCAGTGCCAATACTTTTATGCTTTATTTATGTACTTTTTAATTATTTTACACTCATAAATAAGGAATAATCTCATCTAATTTTGATACCAAGCTACCCTGAGTGGAGTGAATGGATGGGTCTCTATTATAATGCTCAGATCTGAGCAGAAATCATTCTTTCCTATGGGCCTCAAACATTGGAAAACAACATTTAGATCCTATTTGTCTTCTGAGTTTTCATTCTGAGTTGCAGGATTTAAAGCCGCTGCCTTTGTTCATTCATTATTAAGTTTCCCAGGGACAGAGCCCAGCCCTGTTAGCATGATCTGAGCTACACAGGACAGCTAGCAGCAGCCTCTCTCTACATATTCTAGCTATTCAACGTCTTCAGGAAAAATCCTGGACATCATGAACTGCATGGCAAAAAGAAACCAGCGAATAACTGTGTTGCTGTTAATTAATAAGAATTAGCAGCTTCCACAAAACTGAGAGCATTTGTGGTTAAAGATAAATATGGTGCCGTGAGGTACAGTTGTATAACTAAAATATGATTACAAAGTTGTTGTTTTTAAAAAAAAAAACAAACCAAAATGGGCAAACACGAAAAGCGATCCCACCCAGCCCAGAAGAGAGATCTAAATATACAAAAACCCACAGCAGGCAGAAATGCACAAGATCAATTTTTACAGTCTTAAATCCATAACCTGCTACTTGATACATCTTGTGGAGGATAATATCTCCTTAGTGGAAAAACAAACATCCATCGTAGAGAATAAGAGCAAGTGCTTAACATAATATGAGGTTATAAAGCTAAACGTTTGAAATGTTTTATGATGGAGAAAGAGAAGAATAAAATAAAGGGAAAAGGGAAAAAGCCCTTTTACAAATCATGACATTTTCAGCAAAACATTTCCAATCTGCGGAGAAAAGCAGCGATGCAAATTCCTGGGTAAATTACAACAGCTGGCCTTGCCAAAGATCCTTAGACGGACAAAGTAAACTTAAAGATTCAAAAAATTGTGCACCAGCGTTATATGTTGCACATATGTCACAGTCATGGCAGGGCAAGGTTTTGTGCTGCTGCTTCTCAAGAAGAAAGTTGTGGGTTCAAATCCCACATAGGTTTTTTTTTTTTTTTTGCATGTTCCTTTTCGGTACTTTGGTTCCCACAAGTTAATCGGAGACTCATTGATTCTCTTGATGCGTGCAGAGAGTTGGTGTCCGCGTTTCAGATCGCTATGTGATGAACTTTGGCCCGTCCAAGGTGGGCTCAGATTCTCGCCTACTAATTAACCCAGACAACCCTGAAACGTATTCAGCAGGTGAAGATAATGAACAGATCGAATTAATGTGGTAGAGGGAGAAATGCAGGAGGATGAGGAGGACACTTGCATATTTTGTCTAAATAGATTGACCGTATCTTCAAGAGAGGAGTACATGCGTGCGCGCTGATCGCAGCAAGGAAGAATTTGCGTCTTTGTGCAAAGCGAAAGAGCGATCGATTGTGTTTCTCACTGGCATCGCTCTGCGTGGACAGTGGGACAGTTTCAGCAGCGTGTACTTTTATTAGAAACTGACTCAACTCTGCCACAATGATGATGTCAGCCATGTGTACTTGTAGCCTGCAGCTGTATTCAGAGGAAGTAGATATCTGCAGATTGTGCACAGGCTTCTTTTTAGTTCAGCACACAAGCATCAGGAGTGACCGATCAGATCTGTTCGCAAGAGTGAAGAATTTCACATGATATTACGTCGTGTTTTTGAGAAGCCAGGTTTTTTTTTCTCTTTCTTTTAAACCCAGAGTGATGCGAAGAGGCTGGTTTCGTCTTTTTTGTGCACTTGTTGATGAATTTTAAAGAATGTGGCGGCTAAGAGTCAGATCAGGTCTAGTTGGTGCAAACACATTAGAAATGCATTTAAAGATGTGATCAGAACAGGTTGCGTTCGAACGCGTTCTTTAACGCTTCTCGTGTTTATCGTACCTCATTATCAGAAAGGAACATCTACACTTAAAAATATCACACTTCTGGTTATATTTCCACTTTTATCTTTAAAAACAAAACAAAAAAAACAACGTGGAATAGCACGATTTGGGTTAGTAGCAAATTTTTTTCTCTGTGTTTTTTTCAGGGGGGTGTAGCTGAAAGACAAAGCTGAGCTAAAAAAAAAAAAAATTGTATCAGAGGAAGCAATTCAGGACATTTCTGTGTCATTTCAGAAGATACTCTGGTACATGCAGCTGGGAAATTCAGCTAAATTACCCAGTAAGGGCTGCTATTAAAGATGAGCAGAAACCTAAGGGGGCAGTGACAAAACCTTTCACTTCCTCTTTGTACTTCTGGGTCAGGTATATCTCAAACTTCTCTACAGCTGGCACACTACTTGTTCAGTGACAAGTTCTGGTTAGTTAAAGAGTTATTTTTGTGTCAAACGCTGCTCGAGATCAATGAGGATCTGATCGAAGGCCTCACATCTTACTGAAGGTGAGCAGATGAATGATTTGCTTGTTAAATATATGGGAAGTAATTTATTATTATTTAATTCCAAATTATCTCGTATCACAGTAGCCAGATTTCTCTTATGAAGTTACTTTTTAGATTAGTTTCAGGAACTAACCTAATCTAGCAGATTTATCTGATGATTTCTAAAGCAATTTGACTTCTTAATTCTAAGTCTACAAGCAATGGTGAGGTGTGTTTATAAAGTCAAAGGTTTTACCAAATTTTTCATATTTATTTCATGTACTTAAGGAGTTTATTTTTCCAAAGATTTGTCGTTTGTTGATTAACGAGGCACTTTCTCTACAGCTGTTTCTGTTTCAGCTTTGATCCCTGATGTTTTGCCTCTTCAACACAAAATTTTAGATTAATGACTGAACCAAGGAAGCAATCCAGTTGTTTAATTCTGGCGTTTTGGAGTAGAGACGCATCTAAAACATCCAGGACAAGGCCTGAGAATCGCTACTCTACACCACACAGTTCAGTTTCGTTTGGGTTTCTGAGAAACACATGCATGGTTAAAACAAAGTGAAGATTGTCTGTAAACAATATGGTCTTCTCCAGGTTCCACAGTTATTTAAATCTAATGCTACACATGCTGAATTGAACTTTACAGATTCAAATATGTGAGTATTAACTAGAAAAAAAAAACAAAAAAAATAATTTTAAAACTGGGATATAAAAGTAGACCATAAGGAATCTAGATATATCCAAAAACAAGAACAAGGAAGATAAAACTCAATTATCTGGATATATTAATATGTGAAAACATCTGTTTCACTCTGGATTTTAACTCTCGCCCAGATATTTTGTCTTAACCTTGCCCCCTTAAAAAATCTAGTTTTGTTTAGTAAAAACAGGACTTAAATATATTTTTGTGTTGAAACATAAGAGAAATTTGGCAAAAACAATGTTGAAAGGATTTTGAACCCCATATTTTTATCTCTTCGTCTGGCTAAAATCCAGGAGGCAAATTGAAGAGAGGCTTTACGGCCAATCCGTCAACACAAGCAAATTAAAAAAGGTTTGAATCAGCGACTTACTGAAGCCATAAACGTATTCAACAACTTTACAGAATTATACCTGCTGCTTCAGACTTGTCACATGTGGAACCAAAGAAACTTCTCTGTCACTAAAATACAAGATTATAATCTATTTCTGACCTTCATTGTCTTTCCCTATTGTCCGTGCCGTTCGTAATGATTCCAGCTAAATCAGGCTGAGGTCACTGACTCTGACGTCATCAGCTCTGAACCCGATTGGTCATTTTGAATCCGTGGCGCAGCAGAAACCACAAAGAAGCGTCGCTTCAGACAAACCGCGGTTCACGAGTGTTGGAGGCCGACGGTATCCAAGTTTTAGTACAGGCGCTGTTGTTGTAGGTAGTTTCTGGTCAACGCTGGACTTTCTGTTTTTGTGCTGGAATAACATGAAGGCAAACTGGGATTTTTGAGCAACAAAGAAAAAAACCTGCTGCTGCTGCTGCTGCAAAAAACCCTTACTCTAACATTTAGACCCGGGTGATTTTCCCAACACCTTGAAAACACGCAGACAATCCTGCAGCATAGCATTACAATCTGGTAGAAACTGTATGAGTCTGCTGCACTGGTAGTGCTATTTAGAAACATCTGAAAGCTCCTTGTGAGAAACATGAGCGGGTTTTCAATGCAAGAAGCCTTGGCATCATATAGCTGCAGCACAGAGCTTTCACTGTGTGAACGAACGCTGGCCAGTCAGAAGGCTAAATACGGGAAATCCCTTTGTGAGAGGAACCTGGATGAGCTAAAAGGTCCCAAATAAAATGTTGTTCCGTGTAATTCATTGATTTTTGTTAAAAAAAAAAAATAAAAAAAAAAAAAAAAAGTATCATTCCCCTGATGTGATAAGTAGAAACACTGAAGCTTAAAGTTTATTTTTACAGCTCTGTGTTTCATTGATGAAAATGACAGAGCGCATGATGTGAGTAAATTCACATTTTCATTTTACCTGTCATGGTTAAAGCTTTGTTTTGAATGTTTAAAATGTATATCCTGGGCATACAGGATATACAGAAAAGCAGCTCAAAAGGAAAAGTCTAATTAATAGGTTCAACCCACGCAGTTGGTTGCACCGGATATTATTTTGGGGTATCAAAGTGAAAGGGGGTGAATAGAAATGCGTGTTACACTTTTCAGTTTGAAAAATCCTGGATTGTTTTACTCTCATCTGACAATTATTTTGTGTTGGTGACATCATTAAATCCTTTTAAAGAAGACTAAAGTCTGTGGCTGTAACATGACAAAATGAAGGAAAAGCACAAGGGGCGACGAATAATTTTACGAGGCAGTGAAGCTAGTTTTAAGAGTTCGGTTCAAAGAGAGCCGTCCCCGTGGTGCGGCAGTAGTGGCATCATCATGCTGTGATGATGCTTTTCTTCAGCAGAGACAGGGAAGCTGGTCAGAGCTGGAAGCGGAGTGTATTGAGTTTAATGCGCAGCGCCATAAGTGATCCCCGTGGAGGCGGAGTGCAGAGAAATCCAGACAGTCGGCTGCACCAGATGTTATTTAGATAGGTGTGTCAGGGGAGAAGGGAACGAGAAGAAATGCACACCAAATACTTTTCATTTGTGTAACACTGTCCTTTTCATCCCAAAAGTTGTGCTGAAATTTGTGCTTCATCTCTGTGTCGTAACTGTTAGTCATTCATTTCTTGTGAAGAGATCAAGCAAGGCGTTTACAAGTGCATTTCCTCTGACATCGGCCCCCTCTTTGCTCTCGTCATTTCTCGATTTGGTTTTGAAACCAATCTGCCCTCCAGAAACTGGGATCTATCCAGCTTCCATCTTTCTTTAATGGCTTTTCTCTGAAAAATTAAAACATATGCCAATGCGTTCTCTGACTGTGCGGAAATGAATACAGTGTTTAAGTAGTCATGGAGGGAAGCAAAGATTTCTTGTGACTTCCTCTCTTGACTCTGTGAATTTTTTTTCACAGAGTTTATTTGTGCGAGTTTGTACATTTGTGAGGACATACGTTTACTTAACCACCCTAAATGGACTTTCCTTCTTTCTTAAAACAAATAAAAGTTCTCAAATAGAAGCTGCAAAGTGATTTAAGAAGATTTCTCCCTGATATGCCGTCCTGTCAGGCGACAGAGACGCAGCTGGGTACGCGTGTGCATCAGGCTTTTGCTGGTCGCTGCGCTGCACCTCTGCACCTGCTCTGTACGGCTGCAAGCGAGAGGAAGATGCATGTGAAAAAGTCAGACAGGAAGAAGCCCTGCACCTTACTGACAGCGACGAAAGGCTTCAGCTCGAGCTGCTTGACGTAAGTCTGGTTAAAGACGGCGCTCGAGTGACAAATAATGACAGAAGCAGGCTCATCTCTACCGAACGCACAGTCCATTTTTAGGGTAAGTTGCTATTAAAACCTCCACGGAGTTTAGTTCCACTTATAAAAAAGGGAAGCTCACGGTTTTATGACTTGTAGCACTTTTGTGGGTTTTTAAACGACTCTATTAAAAGCACCAAAAACGACGTGGATCTGAATGAGTGTGTGAGCCGTTTTGGAATTTGGTGGGTGAGTTAGACGCCAGCCGTGTTTGTTTGTGTGTGTGTGAGCGTATGTGGTGGAGCGAGGCGGCTTGCACTTATTTTTCTCGTGTGCTGGCAGACTGTCAGTGAGCCAGGAAGGGCCCCCTCCCCTGTTTTAATAAGGTCTATTGTGAGCATGTGCTCAGCTTTAAGTTTGAACTATTTAGGGAAACTTTGGAGCGGAAAGTGACTAAAGGAAAGAATAATAATGAGAAAACAGAGGAGCGGAGTTATTACGCCACAATAAAACACATGTCAGGGCTGCTTGCTGGTGTATTGTTTGGATCTGGTGCTTGTTTATCTTTTTTATAAGGCCTTTCCTGGAATCTCTTGCGTGCTGCGTTTTGTTCTACAGTCAATGCCTTGCAAAAGTTCTCACACCACGAGAACTTTTTCCACATTTTGTGACGTCACTTGACGCATTTCAGTGTATTTTCCTGGCATATGATAGACCAAAAAAAAAAGTGTTTATTTATTTTTTATAATAGACAGATCCAGGATAAAGCTGTGCAGAAGTTTATAGCAGGAAAACTCAAGGGAGATCATTAATTTGAGAAGCAGTACTGGTAACTCTGCAGCTCCCCCAGAGTTGACATCAGTTGAGGTGGGAAAACTTTCCTTTCTGGAGGTGATCGGTTAAACAAAGCCATAAAGAGTCCACTTTGTAGTTGACCACAAGCTAAAGATGAAGATTAAATCTATTGCCCACATGCAAAACAAGAGGTCTGATGAATAACTAACTATGCAAAAAGTTGTAAAACACATCGTCCTCATAGTTGAACTTGGTGGTGGCAGCATCATGAGTGGGATAGAGTTGGAGCTAAACACAAGTCAAACCAGGAAGAAATGGCTCAGACTTTCAAACCCGATATCAGATGTTTACATTAAAGCAGAACGACGACTCCAAACATGCAGCTAGAGATTATGGGCAAGAACGACCAAGTCAAAGTTTAGATCTAAATCAAATTGAAAATCTGTAATAAGACTTGAAAATGTATGTTTACAGTCTCCATCCAGTCCACGATCTTAAGTTATTTTGTAAAGAATAGGAGGGATAAAATCAGCCTCTATCTATGGGAAAGTTAGGAAAGAGAAACCCCCAAAGATTGAAGATGGAAGATGAAATAAGGGACACACACAACTTTTCAGATTGTTTTCATTTATCAGAAAATGTTTTGTTTTCCACTTAATTATGTGCTCCTTTGTGTTGGTTGATCAAATAATTCGCAATAAGACACGTTGAAGTTTGTGGTTGCAACGTAAGGTGAAAAAGTTTCAGGGGTGAAAACACTTTTGCAAATCCAGTGGTAAATGTTTTGCTCTTGCATCTTAATAATAAAGAGTCTGAAGCTAAAACAGTATTTTTTTTTCTATATTTTTCCACGCAGCTGGTCTGTGGATGACGGCTGCAGGTGCTGGGCAGTGCACACCAGGGGATGCCATGTTTGACCGCTTGACGAAGGCAGCACCTCTCCGACACAGAGGGCATAGAGACAGGCTCCAGTGATGATCCTCGCATGTTTAACTCAAACTAAACGCACATCTGCACACGTGGATGGACCCGTCCAGCGACCAACAGCGCGGTTTCCCTTCCGACTTCTTCATTCCCACTCAAGAACTCATTGACGAAGAGCGGTGTCCCACAGAGGCCCCTATGAGAGCCCAGAGGTCGAGAGAGTTCGTCCATCTTAAGTGGTGCGAATGAGAAAATAATAGTTGCTTTCACTTAGCTGGATTTTCCATTTTCATACTCAGCATCCCATTTTCACACCAGCATCTCAGACACCTGGATGAAGAGTTAAGCAGGAAGCTCCAGGGAGAAGATTGTCAGATTAAGTTTGATTCCTCAGGCACCATGCAGTCAGACGACCTCTTCATTCGCAAGTTCCGCCGCCAGAACATGCGCCCGCCCCTCGCCACCGTCAATTTTGACCCCAAACGGGAAGCGGGAGTGGTGGAGTGGCCTCCCAGGAGGCCCGGCGACGGCGCCGATGCAGACTGCAGCCTCACTCCGAGCCGCGTGGGGTTGAATCTGCGGTCGGTAGGGCGGGGCCACATCATGCAAAGAAGTAACAGTGATGTAACCCTGGGAGACTTGGACTCCTCCGGGAAAACGTCAGGGAAAGTAATCCGAGCAGCTGGTGAGAAAACGGGCACGGGGCCTCAGGGAGACTCAGGTGTGCATCTGCACAGGGAGTACGGCAGCCTGTCGTCGCTGGAGAGACAAACTCAAGGCCAGGAGCCGAGCGGGGAGAACCACGGCCCCCTGAGTCCAAACGCTCTCCGCTTTAAAGACCCTTTCCTGCTTTTAGGCCTGGAGGGCAACCTTCCAGAGCCGGATGGGTTCTTCCGAGATCTGTCCAGGTCTGTCGGAGACTCCCCGAAACCCGCTAAACCACCCAAGCCTGAAGGTCTTAGTAAAAAGTCCAAACTTACGCCCCCTCAGATCCCTCAGCCCGGCCCGTACGACCACCTGGGAGGCGGCGCGTGGGTGAGGAACTTTGCCCACTACGATGTTCAGAGCATCCTGTTCGACCTCACAGAGGTCGCCACAAACAGGGACAGCATCGGTCGCAAGAAGAATATCACCTCAGGGGCGTCGGCTGCCTCCCAGCTCCGCCCCCTGGCCCAGACCACTCCTGCCTCACCAGCACAGGGAGGCGGGGGCAGTGGAGGGAACGCCGACGACCAGGAGCAGTCACTGCTGGACGAAGGCGACGGCAACGATAACGAGCTGCTGCTCAGCTGTCCGCACTTCCGTAACGAGACGGGAGGCGAGGAGCAGGTGGGCCTGGGGCGGTCGGCTTGCAGAACGGAGCTCTGCTCGACCCTGCGGACCCCCAACGATGCCGTGTCTGTGCTGGAGGAGCCCAGGGAGAGCAACATCCAGCTGCAGGGGAAGAGCAACTACTTCATAGAGCACGCAGACCTGGGAGCGCATTACTACCGCAAATATTTCTACCTGAAGGGTGAGTGAGACGTTGCACAGTGGTGGGAGGGAGCTTTACGTTTTCTGGTTTGAGTCAGGATTCAGAGTCAGTAAAAGCAGAACAACATGCAGAAGTCTGCAAAAAATTATAGTTTTTTAGAAAAAATCTGGAAAATATAGTGAAAAAAAAACTACTTTTAATTTCATTAATTATTCTGTCATCAAAAAATGCATCCTAAAACAACACATTTCATGTCCTATTCAAACATTTACTCAATTAAATTAACTTTTAGAAATATTTTTACCGCATTGTACTTTTTACTTTTACTTGAGTAATTTTAGTATGAAGTATCTCTACTTTTGCTTGCGTAAAATTTCTGGATTCTCTACCCACTAAATGAAAAACAAACATGTTTTAACCAAAAATTCACCAGAATAAGACACCTGCAGTTTTACTAAGAAAAACTTATTTGGAAAAAATTTATTTTGCCTGATTATTTTTTTGTTGCTTAGATGAATTATTGTCATTTTCGTCCTTAACATACCAACATTTCCATTTAACTCTATACTTTAATATGTCCAATGATGTAATTTGATCAGTCACTCAGTACTTAAGTCAACTTTTTACCAAATACTTTTTTATTCTTGAGTCATTTCTTGGATGGCTATTTTTTTTTTTTACTTTTACTTGGGTAAAAATATGTTGAAGTAGTTAAACTGTGACTTTAGTAAGTTTTTTAGGTACTCTCCTCTGGCCCTTTTATCATAAGTATAACTACTCCTATAAACAGCATATACATCCAAACACCTCAAGGTTGCTGTTAAGTGCAGTGGAGGATGTGCATCTCTTTCCAAGGCCCAGGGAACCTTGTTGGAGTTCCTGTCATCATGGAGTCCTAAAGCTACGGGGAAACTTTTAAATAAAAACCTTGCCAGAAAATCAAAGATTCAGCATGAGAATCCAAATTATTGCCAAATCAACACAGCAATGGGTTGAGGTGAACAAATAAAATGTTACCGGAGGATCTTTTGAGATCGTTCAGAGAAACTGTCAAATATCTCTCTTCTTCTTCTCCACCTATGTGAAAATGTACAAAAAAACCCCACAAGTCTTATCCTGCAAAGTGATGATGGCAGCAGTACCATACTCACAGGACAACCTGTGGTTGAGTTAATAATGATTATTTCATAATATGGGATTTTTCCTATTTTTGGTGGGAGATTAAGTGACTGCAATATTTTTACAAAACATACCAGCTATACTTTATGCAGTATCATTGTATTAGTGGTACCAATAATGGCTTTGCTGTGCAAATTTTAGTATCACTAGTCAAAATGAGGAACAGATGAAAGAGGTGGAGTTAGCACAAAATAATTAACTTGATGTCAAATTATCTTCATTCAACCAAGAAGTTTATTTCTGAATGAAAATGAAGTATCCATGTCTCAAAAGATTAAAAATCAGTGCTCACAGAGTGTCAGGAGCAAAGAAATTTTTAACATCTTTTTTAATTTATATACAGCAGTTTTGTTCAACTCTCTTGAGATTGGACGGCCTATTAACCATCACCCTAATGTTTGGCTTCCTCCGCTGCTTCTCTGCCGGGTCACTCCAAAATGTTAATATTACTTCCAGTCAGAATAAACTATTAGACATTTAAGGTGATTACATTTTGTTTCAGGTTTAGCCATTCAGCCTGTTTGAGTGATTGTGTGATCGATTCATTTGACATTTTTCTGTAGGATATTTTTTATTTAACAACAAACCTTTTGGTGTTTCATAAGAATCCTTATTAAGTCCACGTGCCTAAACGTATTAGTCTGTCCATAAAGTTGGTTCCTCTATTTTTCACCACAACTTTAAACCTAAATCTGGTAGGGGTATGAATAATTTTGCACTTAGCAGCATCAGGATATTTCTGGGATAAACACAACAGTACACTCATCTTAATGAATAATTCTTGTTTCTTCCTTAGAGAGCCTCATAAATAAAGTACTTTGATATCATCCATGTTCATTCATGATGCACATACTCTCCCTCAGGTCTTGCTAAAATTAGCCTGTGTGTTTAAATATTTAGTTTATATTCAAGACAATATGAGCAGAAGTGTCTTTGGATGATATGAGGAAGTACTGAATGAGAATGAGTGAAAACTAAAAAGTTTTACCCCTTTTTCCATTTAACAAAGTCTTGTGTGTTAAGTGCTTTTTTACTGCCTGCAGTTTTGAATGTATGTTTTTTAATTGAGTTGTAAGTTTCAAGTCTACGCCTGGATATTTTTGCTTATTCAAATTGTATGAAGTTCATTAAATGTCCTGTGAGTAAATATATATTGCCATTTTATTCATAACAACTGGAACTTTCAATATTTATCAAGTTATTTTTCGCAGTTTACTGTATCACGGCAGAGCGCCCCTCTTGATTAATTTCACACTGCAATGGCGGGAGTGAAATTACCGTAATAACCTGATATTGGCAGGAAAGCGCAACGTCTCTCCTTTCAGAAACCGTTGGAATTTTTCAGATAGCGCAACGTGTGGCGGAATTACGGTACTGCAAATTTGGCTGTGTTGTCGCCGTCACGTTCGATCTGGAAGGGTTAAGCTACAACGTTCTTACCATATTTCCATATTTAACTTTTTTTTTTTTTGCTAATTTATGCTGATATGAGCTTAATTTTCAGTTATTAATATTGTCCTCGGTCATCATTCCAACTCGTATTTGTTGTCCATAATAAAAGTGATATTTAAATTTCTCTGATTTTCTTCCAGAACACCAGAACTTCTTTGGGATTGACGACCGCCTTGGCCCCGTGGCCATCAGCTTCCGCCGGGATGAGAAAGAGGGCTCCAGCGGAGCTCAGTACAATTACAGGATCATTTTCCGCACCACAGAGGTAAAAAACTTTCCCTTTTTCCCACCTCTCTCTTCTGGTTAAGGGGTTGTAAAAGTAACTTGCTGGATCCGCTGCTCAGATGAAGACGCTTCGAGGCTCCATCCTGGAGGAGTCTGTGCCGTCGGCCGCCCGTCACACAACCCCGAGGGGCCTGTCCCCCAAGCGGCTGCTGGAGTTCATCATGCCTGAGCTCAACCTGCACTGCCTCCGCCTGGCTTCCAACTCCCCGAAGGTCCGGGACACGCTGCTCAAGCTGGACGAACAAGGGGTGAGTGACGTCACATCCGGGATACCAGACCCTGCAGCGGAGCTTTAAAAGTTAGCATCGAATATCAAAACCAGGGCCATTTGTGGAGCTGGACCGTTTTTGTGCTGCAAAAATGATAAAAATTTGTGGTTGATGCAGATGGAGACCTTTCCTCCCCCCCCCAATAAAAACAAAAATATGATCGACAAATTAAAATCTTCCCACAAAATGTCAGATACAACACAATAAGTATTCATATTTTAAGAAATTCACAGTGTATGTTGTCATTCTAAGTTATCAAAACCATTTGCTGTGAATATTTGTGGGTTTCACAGTGGAAAAAAGTAACATTTTCCAACTCAGGTTTTATGTGACTCAAGGTCTAATATGCAGTCACAGACTATCCAAAAGAAAAAAAAATAAGTGTAAATTGACAAAGTTCAGGTTGTGCTTGTCAAAAACGACCACATATACCTTGAAGCCTAAAGGATTTAATAAAAATGCTTTCAGATTTCCCTTTAATTTTATGGTAAATAGGGTCATTAAATACTAAAGCAGACTTTGTAGCATCCAAATCTGCTTTTAACTATTAAAACTTGGCTGAATACAATAAATGTTTTCAAAAAACGAGTAACCTAAATTATTTTTTTATCACTGAGAATAGATTAAATCTTTTTCAGTTTTCTTCAATCGAGCCCAAAATAAATTTGTAATGTAGCTGCCTTGTTTATTTTATTTTTTTTAAAATAAGGCAGAAAATATCTATTTTATTTGCTTAGTTAAAAATATTTTATGTTTACTGTTGAGCGGGTAAAAAGTTAAATGAATTTAATTTTGAATTTTATTTCTTTTTTTTTTCACACTCTTGTTGAGGATTTTTGCCCATGGATGTTATAAAAAAGTTTGGACACCCCTGGTCTAAACCTTGTCATGTCTCAGTCTACATTCAAGGTCATAAGTTTACATACACCTCTTGTGTGAATCTCATTTGTTTAAATTATGAAATGCAAAACAAATTAGATGCTGAAATTTGGTGCCAAATGTTATATGGACTTTATTTTGATCACCACAGGGTTAAAACTTACATTTTTAAAGCTCAGATATATGTACATTTCATCAATAAGCTTCTAGCATTATTTTGCCCGGATATAAAAGTTCCAGACCGAGGTTTAACATATCGCAGAAGCAAATACGAATCCATGTTGAAATGTTTGCACCGCTCTCTTTTTGTGCAGCTGAACTTTCAGAGGAAGGTCGGTGTGATGTACTGCCGCGCCGGACAGAGCTCCGAGGAGGACATGTACAACAACGAGAGCTCCGGCCCGGCGTTCGAGGAGTTCCTTGATCTGCTCGGAGAGCGGGTGCGGCTGAAGGGCTGGGAGAAATACCGAGCTCAGCTGGATAACAAGAGTGAGCTGCTTCCCCCCCCCCCCCCCCAACTCCATCTATTAGCTGCATCTCACTTTGTCGCAGTGCTGGTATCCGAAGGGCATCAGTGTCCCACTGAAAGCCTGAGATAACTCCTATCTCGCCACATGTAATCTGAGTAATGACTGAGAAACGGCGCAATCGCTGCTGATTATCTCCGAGCTTTCATCCCTTCAGATTTCAGCCGGGCCGTGACAGTTTGTGCTTTCAGCTTGGAGATGGTGACTGATTCCTCTCCGCGTCTGTTTCTCTGTTTCTGTGCAAACGCAGCCGACTCCACCGGAACGCATTCCCTCTACACGCGCTACCAGGACTACGAGATCATGTTTCATGTGTCGACCATGCTGCCCTACACGGCCAACAACACGCAGCAGGTGAGATGAGGATCCGAGAGTTAATGTGCTTCTTCATGACATATATATGATTTAATTTAGATGGGTTTAATTCACGTGTGTGTTTCTGATCATTTTGAGGATTTTGTCTCACTGTGAATGAAAACCTGAAATTCAGTTGTTGAGAAAATTAGGATAATAATAGGCAAAGGGATTATATCACATAATCATAATCATGAAGCAGCAGGTAGTCAACAACATCCTTCACAGCGAGTGAAAACCACGGAAGTGGAAAGTTAAGTGAAAGGGGAAAAAAAGTGCGGTTGGAAAACATCTAGAGATACTTTCAGTCGTCCGACATCTCTATTAAAAAGCTTTTGTTTTAAATTGATCTTGAGTTATATTCAGATATCATGTAGAAGCTAAAGTTTGGATTTTCATAAGCCAAAATAGTCAAAGTTTGTTGAAATAAATGTTTGAATCTATCCACCTGTGTGTAGTAAATCTACATGAGTTTTCACTTTGAGATAAACTTTCCAATCATGTTGTAATTTATGGAGATGCACACGTGTATTTTTCTTCCTCCTTTCCATGTTGCAGCATCGTTTTTTCCTGCCAGTCTTTCATGTTTCACAGAACTACTCTCACATGCTTCTCCTTTTTGTGTTTGAAACATTGCATTAGTATCTGTGCAGCCTTCATTAAACTTCTCTGTTCAGACTGTCTTGCTTTCAGAAAAATCCTCTGTTCACTGAAACAAACATGACAAACCCCCCCAGTCGTCACTCCCACCTTCATCGGTTTCAGCGGTCCTTCCTTCCTGTTCAGATCTGAGTGCAGCCTGTGGTTTAAACCTGCCATTTACAAAGGAACTGGAAATGTCATCTTCATACAGACTGAGGGCTTGTATTCAAAATCATTAAAAAAAAATAAATAAATAAAAAACACACATATTGATCAGATCCCCCGTTTTTAGCAAGTAAGCCTAATCTAGAAATAAACTGAAGTTTTCTTTTAAGTTTCTTAATGTTCAAAGCATAAACTCTTATTTTATTATGTCTTTTTGATAAGATAACTTTTAATTTAATCAATCATTAAAACAGACGTACAAAAGTATTAACGTCTTGTGCCAACTGTGTGTGAATTATGAGGTCTAAGTACAAAATTAGTACAAATTCACTTCCTCAGCTGAAAGAATAACCCGTAAACTGGATTAAGGCTGTCTGAATAATATTACAAATAGGGAAACAAAAAGAGAGTCAGAGAGAGAGAGAAAGAGAAAA
>NW_006800084.1:1155305-1190300 GCF_000485575.1 Poecilia formosa
TTAGGTCAGAAAAAGGACCTAGCACTTGTTTTATGTTTTAAATCTATAAAAATTGAAGTAAAACACAATTAAAACATCTACAGTCTTTCACTTGTAAAACAAAAATCTGCTGAAATCAGTCTCAATGTGGACTTAAAGTCAAAATCTGTGAAGACTGTGAGAACTGCATCCCAGCCTAAGTTGCATAAGTCAGCTAAGGAGACTCCGTGCCGCAGTAATAAGCTAAAAGGAGAAATCCCCTTAAAGATGTGTTGTTCAGTGTGAGAAAGGAACCCAGCAGGTTGTTGTACCAAGCAAACATCATCATGTCAACATGCTTGATTGGGAAAATAAAGTAGGATTGTCCAGTGATGTGCGGTGACCTTGTTTAACTCTTTGTGTCCTGGTTTTTGCCTCATCAGCTGCTGAGGAAGCGACACATCGGAAACGACATCGTGACCATCGTGTTCCAGGAGCCAGGCGCTCTGCCCTTCACTCCGAAGTCCATCCGTTCACATTTCCAGCATGTCTTCATCATCGTTCAGGTTCACGAGCCTGGCACCGACCACGCCTACTACAGGTGATTCTTCCTGCTGTTCTGGTCCTGCCGTCATTTTCTGATATCTAACAAAATAGGCTTTCTGTTATCCAACTCTGTGGAACGATTACATGTCAACAACCAGTTTATTGCAGAGTAATGGCAGAATACGCTGTTTTAATACTTTTAACGAAGGATTCACTGATATAGAAATGTTAGGCAGATGATATGCAATATCCGATATTGTCGCTGTTTTGACTGATAACCGATATTTACCAATTTTATTTGTCTTATTGATTTACTTACCCTTTTAAGGACTTAAAAGAAAAACCAGACTACATTGCTGCCATTCAGTACCTCAGATTAAAGCCCCATAATCCTTCGATGCGTCACTTTCACATGACCAAAACTCTTGGAACATAAGCGGCAGCAATTATTGGCTGTAAATATTGGTCCATTTTTCCTTATCAGATTGATACAATTTATTAAAAAATCACTAACATGGGCCTTTAGACATCTTAACGCTCACACATGGTGCATCCTTACTTTTTACACTTCAACTGGGATAAGATAATTATAGATTAACTTTTTTTAAAGACTGGGAGAATGAACTGGCTACATGTTGTGCTTCAGTTTCAGTAGATTATCCAAAATGAACTCTATTTCTTCATTGCCTAAAGAATGAAAGATATTTTTAGCATCTTTACTACTTTCTTCAAAGATAGACGTTTACACTCTTTAAGATTACACAGTTTTCTAAATGTGTAACGGTAATCTTTACCAAATCAAAAACTTGCAAGATTTCGATTCGTTTGCACCATTTGAACTAATTGGAGTCACACCTGTCAATTAATTTTACGGCAAAACCCAATGCAACGTTTCCTTGTGTGACATTATGGAAAACAGGCATCAGCTAATATTGGCTGGCTCAACATGGTAAGAGAGAGTCTTTATCAACAGTGAAGCCAGTCTTGTGCCAAAATGGACAGGATGGACACTCAGCTGGAAGCCATTACTCCAAAAGCCAGATCAAAATTTATAAATGCACTCAGGAACCAAATCTCTGTATGAAGAAGATTTGGGTATAAAAACAAAACAAAACAACGCAAAAATCTCTCACAGTATTTTGACATGTTACAAGTAGAAATAACATCCTAACTACCTTAAAACTGGAATAGTTTAGTCAATTTAATGCCAGACAGAAAAAAGAAAATGCTGTCTTTTTATGCTCTTCATATAAATATCTGGTTAAAAGTATCAATAATACACAAAAAACTGTGAATTTTGAGCAAAAGAGAGAATTTACACTCTTTTTGTCACCGTGCCGGGAGTCACTGTTAAGTTGGCTGCTACTATTGGTGTAATAGTCACATCACTGAAGGTGTGAGGCACCTCAGGAGAAAACACTCCTCCGCTGCTGCAGCATGTATTACACAGCTACGCTGCAAACAGGACATAGATTGAGTGTTTCTGCTGAACATTTCACACTCTTTTGTTTCTCTCTCTCTCCCTCTCTCGGTCTCTCTTTCTTTCTTTCATTCTTTCTCTTTTCAGAGTGGCTGTGACACGCTCCAAAGACATCCCGTTGTTTGGGCCCCTGTTCCCTAGGGGCGCCCGGTTCCCTCGCTCGCCTGCCTTCAGAGACTACCTCCTGGCGAAGGTGGTGAACGCCGAGAACGCTGCAGAGAAATCGGAGAAGTTTCGCTCCATGGCCACACGCACTCGGCAGGAATACCTGAAGGACCTGGCGGAGAACTACGTGACCACTACCCCCATCGACTCCTCCACCAAGTTCCCCCTCCTCTCTTTGGGGAGCAAGCGGAAAGACAAGATGAAGGGTGCGAAAGGCGCCGAGCTGCACAGCGCCGGAGCGCTGGTGTGGGCTGTGATGGTCAGCTGCAGAGATGACTCGGAGGCCGGTGAGCAGCAGAAGTTCCCCTGTCTGCTCGGGGTGTCGGCGGAGTCGGTGGTGCTCATTGAGAGGGGCAGCCGCAGGGTGGTGTTCAACTGCTCCTGTCGAGACGTCATCGGATGGAAGGCGGTGACAGAAACGAAGGATGGGGGGCCGTGTTTGGACATCTTCTATGAGCGCGGGGAGTCCGTGTCAATCAGCATGTTGGAGAGTCAGACAGAGGACATAAAAGAAGTGGTGCAAAGGCTTGAGGTACGTGGTGCTACAGTAAGGAAATCATAGCAGTTTAATCATAGCCACCTCAACTGGCGTCGAGAGGAGCCAGTTGAGGTGGCTCGGGCATCTGGTACGGATGCCTCCTGGGCTCCTCCCTGGTGAGGTTTTCCGGGCACATCCCACCGGGAGGAGGCCCCGAGGAAGACCCAGGACACGCTGGAGGGACTATGTCTCTCGGCTGGCCTGGGAACGCCTTGGGGTTCCCCTGGAGGAACTGGAAGAAGTGGCTGGGGAAACGGAAGTCTGGGCCTCCCTTCTGAAGCTGCTGCCCCCGCGACCCGACCCCGGATAAGCGGAAGAAGATGGATGGATGGATGGATGGATGGATGGATAGCAATTTAAAGAGGAATTTATTATGCAAATTTCACATTTTAGAGTTTTCTACTTCCATTTGGATCTCAAATGTTTATAAGAATAGCCCAAGCTCTTAAAAAAATATCCAGATATTTTTTGGCAGGAAGTTAATGTTTTTTGGTGTCTGAAAAATGAGCTGTTTAAAAATCCTTCCAATCGTTGAGTCACACTACACTGTTACCTAGCAACCCCTACGTAGCTCCAGGATCTTTGCTCAGTTGGTTTTACCGTTGTACAATGGCTGCTGGAAAAGATAAGTATTTTGTTGTTGACTTTCTATCCAGAAACCACTTACTACATTCTTATTGGTTGTGCAGTAGGCTCCACTTTTGCTTTTCAAAGATGTACAGTTGCATCTTTGAAAAGCAAAGATGCAACTGTACATATTTGTACAGTTGCATACAACTGTACATCTTTGATGTTTCCAGCCATTTTCACATGAGAGTGTAAACATTGAACTGGGTGTCGTGGCCATCAGCTGCTTATTTGGATTTAAAGTGACAAAAAGCCCGGCTCATCCTGAAAGGAGCTAAAACCTAAAATCTAACTATATGAAAATGATTTTGTGCAAAAAAATTAAATTAACATAACACAACATCAGTCATGTTTCAGGAAGCATGACTGATGTTGTTTTGTTGGTAGACTCTTCTACATGAGCTGTAGCTTTCTGCAGTTCCCCCAGAGTTAATTTGTGGCTACAATATGACTAAATGGGAACATTAAACATTATAGTGCATTTTTTACATTATGATAGTGTAAAAAATACCAGATCATTTTTCACACTCTGTTTTTGATTCTCGTGTCCTGCTGTTCTTCAGCTGGTGACGCGGGGCTGCGAGGCGCTGGAGGTCACCCCGCTGCGGGACGGAGTGGGGCAGCCAGGCTTCCTCATGAACGAGGAGGGCTTCGTGACGGACCTGCAGAGGTTCTGCTACGCCGAGAGCGGAGGCCTGCAGCTGTGGGCTCGCGTGGTGAGGCTGTGCGGACATTCCCTGGTCCACTTGAGCCCGGAGGAGAGGAGCAGGCTTCTCCGCACGGCACACAAGATCCACATCACCGTCATCCCACCGGATGAGAACGGCAAACCTCGCAGGTTGGACAGAAGTCTTTCTACCCGTCAGAGACAGACTGTGAACCCAAGAGGTGGCCACACTGCAGGGGTCAAGGCAGCAGATGAGTTGGAGGGAGTTAGTGGGACAAGATGGTTCAGAAAAAGAAAAGAGTCAGGGATAGGTCACAGCTCTCTCTGCTACTAATGACAGTCTGTAGTCAGCTGGCCAGCAACCAGTAAATCCTTCTTAATGATGTTTAATCACACTGACACGGCCTGGCCGACTGCACCCAGGACGTTTCTGCTTAACTGACAGCCGAGCGACGGCAGAAACAGCTGTGAACAGAGTTGTTGGGATAAAGTAAGACATTATCAAGCCAGACATCTCTACTGCTTACTGCGCCAAATAACGTCACAAAGCTGGCAGGAGAGATTTAATCGTGCTCAACCCTGCATTACTCCTTCTGAGGCACAAAACATAAATTACCACAATTATGTGGCAGAAAGATGCGGCTCACAGGAAATGCTCTGCTTTTGCCTTCGTTTTGTTCAATTTGTAAGTCATAATGCAATAAAGCTCGGGGGTTTTGTTCTCACGCAGTCTGTTATTGCTTTGCAGAAGTTTCTCTGAGCTCTATCAGAAAGCCATCAAGGATGCGGAGTGCAAGTCCGGCGAGGACAAGTCGGGAGTGGCCTGGGTGGTGGATGAGAGGGAAGACGAGAGGGAGGAGCAGGAGCAGAAGGTGGAGGAGGAGCAGCTGAAGGCGGACAGGGTCGACGAGGAGGAGGAAGATCAGCTCGCCGAGGATGAGCTGAAGATGGACGGCGGCGGGGGGCAAAACGAGGAGAGTCCCGGCCCACTCCTCACACTGCCCGCCTTACCTTTGCTGAGGGCTACGTCTCTGCAGGACCAGCCAGCCAATAAGAGCGAAGAGATCAGCATCTCTCAGCTCACCCGCAGCGTTTCTCTGGAGAAGCAGCTGTCCTACACAGACACCTGTGATGAGTAAGCTTCACTAAAACTATGAAGAACATATCTTGTACATTTGTTTGCTTAATTTAGCTGCTTTAAAATCAACCACAGATTGTGATAAAACTTTGTTTAAAGCAGTTTTTCAATTATGATTTAATTGAACTTGGATCTAGATTCATGTTTGTTTTGTAAAACTGGAAATATTTTTTTACTGTTCTGAAATAGAAAAAATTCAAAGTACATTACACAATCATTTGCTGAATCATTACTTAGCTTAAAACGTAATCAAGTCTTTTTTTTGTTTTTTTTTGCTGTAAACAAAAACTTCAATTCTTTAGCTTGAACGAAAGGTTAGATAATTGAAACTTGGACACATGAGGACCACTGGGTTTCCCCCAGTGGATCAAAAGCCTGGCGGGCCACCAGGCTTTACTTGTGCCCCCCCAGGCTAAGCATTGCTTATTTATGTAAGTTTTTTTAAAAACGTTAAGACTTTATAGTTGGTATTCAACTATTAATCTTCCAATCTTTTAATAACACATGATTATCAAGTGATATATTCCAATTTCCTGACAACTTGAAACATTTTTTAACTCAAAAACACGACGGGCCGCTGGATGAACGACTGCTGAGCACCCCAACCACCGGGCTTAGCAACTTTTCTGGGGGAAACCTTGATCCCAAACAGAAAACTGTTTTTTCCACGAATAAAACAGATCAAATTTAAGCATCTAAGGACCTGCAGTTAGCTTAGATGAGCTGCAGATATTTTAAAATACGGAGCCGTATTGTGAAATGTGATGATAGCGCAGCAGCACCTTTGTTTTCACTGAAGCACTTATCTACGTCGTCTGCACTCTGGTCTAATTCTCATCCTCTTCAGTATCAAAGAATCTGTGTCAGCCTGTTTAATTTCTTTAATCACACTTGTCAGCTGCTGGGGAGGAAAAGGAAACACTCATGCAGATATTTTTAGATTCTCCTCATATTGAGTTAGATTTTTATCACCCTTTGAAAGCACAACCAAAATTATTTGACCGGACTTATCGCATGCTATTTTTGATCCTTGACAACCTAAGCTCTCCTGGATATTAGGTTTGGTTTTAACCACTGGATTGGATCAAAAGATTTGCTTTTGTGTATTCTCCTGCTACATTTCTGCCTGATGGACAGACACGTGTACGACAACGTGATGATGAAGGAGAAACGCCACATCTACGAGAACGTCGGGGAGCTGAGGGACGCCACGCCTGACCTGATCCTGGCCGTCAAACCTAAAGTTCCCCCAGAAGACGAGCAGGTCGACCACAACACCTGAGCTGCGTTTTCCCCTGACGCTTGTGCGACACGTTTGATGTAAACTTTGACCTCTGTCTGCTTCTTGATTTAGTTCATGGCCGCTGACTTTGGCGAGGACAAAGCTTCAGCGAGTGACTCGTCCCTATCATCTTCCCGGCTATCGAGTGTAGACCGAGCGGAAAGAAACTCACGAGCCCTCAGTCTGCATAACTCCATCACCAAGAGTAAGGGCTTTCTTATTTCTGAGAAATTATCTACAAACTCCATGAAGGTCGTTCAATACAGTGCAGTGTTTGTTTTCTTTTAGTCAAACCTAAATGTTTCAAATTAACAAACCTGCAGGATTGTTTTAGTGCGGCCATATTAAAGTTTAAGGACTCAAGTCAAGATGTTTTTTTTTTTGTTTTTTTTTGCAAATGTGAGACGAGCCGAGCAGCAGCAGTTTTCATCTTGGAACTGTAACGTGTGCGCCATTTATCGCCAGTCTCCTTCTTATTGTTGAATCATGTGACCTCACAAGTGAGCGCTGCAGTTCTTTAGACACTGTTTTGGGTTATTTTTGACCTCCTGGATGAGGATTTGACCCAATCTTGAAGTATTTTTGGTCGGTGATCCACTTGTCTGAAGGTTCGCTGCTGTTTCAGTGTTTCTCCTTTTTAGGATTATGACTCTCCTTGGGGTTTGCTGGAGTCCCGAATTGTAAAAAATCCTGCTGTAACCTTTTTTTTAAGCATCTGTTCTTGAGATTATTTGGATAGTGTTGCTATTAATCTACTGCATGTGGTCAGATAACTTCTATTAAATGCTTTCTTCATTCATTAGGTCTGGTAGTAATTGGGCTGCTGGTCAAATTTAACAAAGCTTTCAGCTGAACTCATGATTTGAAAACTGAAGCTTTACCGTTTCAGTTTGGACCAGGTTGGTTTGGTTAGCCATTTTCCCTTAATGAATAAAATTATTTCCTGCTCTTTGTGTTTACTCACATTATTTATGTTTGATAAAATCTACTTAACGGTCTGAAGCATTCAAGTGTGACAAGAAAAGCAAAAACAAAACAAATCTATAAGGAAACCCCTCTCTTTATTCTGTATATTTTGGGGGTTTCCAGCAAAGTGGATGTCCAGTTTGAGTGAATTTAGAAGGTAATATGTGCTGAGAAACACTATGAACCCGATTATAAGTTCAAAACAAAGCTTTATCACAACACAGCAGCTGGCACAGCAGCTCAAACGATGCCAAAATGGAACGATTACACATGTTTGCAAATCATCTCTGCCTGATTTGACCCTTAAATTCCTTTTTTTAGTCCCGTCCTGCCTTAAATCCCTCTCTTCATTATCCCCCCTGCAGTGCTCGCTGTGTCCTCTTTGTTCCTCCTCTTTCACACACGCTGCCCGCTATGCCGCTAATCTAATATCACCCCTGCTCTGCTGCCCCGCTCCACCACGGGCAGGAATAAAAGGGGGGACATATGGGTGGTGGGAGGGGTGGAGTTTCAGGCGGGGCCCGCTCCCCACCCAAATCAAGGATCCCCTTCTTCCTGAACCATCTGCTCTGCCTCTGCTGAGATCCTCGTTCAGCACCCATGAGAGCACGATTGCTCATCACCTCCTCGGATTCCTCTCATTGTTTCGCAGAGCGCCCGCTAACAGGAAGCCTGCAGGACTTTCAGATGCGTCAACACCACTTTAAGCTCAATTGTAAAATTCAAGATGTGCTTGAGAGCTGAAGTGTAACAACTGTAGGGCTTTTAGGGCAAAACACAAAACAGTTTTTAATGTTTACTCACATAATTGAAAGAAATCTGAATTAAGTTAAGCTTACTTCCGCCTTCTTGGTTTTGGTTTCCACTAATCATTTACATCAAGCCTTTTATAGGCATGGCCTCAAAAACACCCTGCTCCTGATTTGGGATATTTGGCATCAAGCTGCAGTCCAGCATCAAAGCAACACCGCCTCCTAGCGGCCGATTTCTGCCAGTGCAAGACCAGAGGCAACGCAGATGCATGCAACATCTGCAGTCCCATTTCTGTCCTATATACACCACACACAGAATGCTGAATATATCATGATGATAGAGCTTCACCTCTTATTCTCTTTTTCTTTTTCTTTTTTTCTTGTAGTTCTCTCTGAGACGACAGATTCGACAGATGAGGAGTGGCAGTCCATTGCTGACCTGGCGACAGCCTGCCGCAGCATCCTGGAGGCTTTGTCCAAAGAAGGTGAGGTTATGCACGGTTCATAATTTATATTTTATGTTTTTTGAAAGAGCATTCCTGAAGTTAAATGCACCATGAAGACAGAGAGCGTCATTCCTGTGCTGTTCACTTATTATTGCTGCCCTCTTGTGGTCAGTCAGCATACAGTACACGCTATGTGGTAAATAACTAGGAAAAGATGTGAACCAAAAGAAATGAAGTCCAAAGCGAGAACATGACAATTCAGATTCAGATTATCCTGCTTCAGTTATCCAGAAACTCTGAGAAACAGAATTTCATCCATTATTACTGAACTAAACTGGGAATGCAACATGCTTTCACATAAATAAAAGCAACTATATGTAAGAAGTATTTACGCCCTGTAAGGTTTTTCATATTTCTTCATATTTAAACATTGTATGATGTGAACTTGGATGAGGGTATCATAAAGTATCACTTAAGTGGAAGGTGAAAGAAAAATTGTTTTCAAATTTCTGCTAACCATATTCAAGGTTTCCCCCAGAAAACTTGCTAAGCCCGATGGTTTGGGTGCTAGAGCAGTCGTTCATCCAGCGCACCGCCGTGTTTTTAAGTTAAAAAATGTTTAAAGTTGACTTGTAATTTGAAAATATCACTTAATAATTATGTGTTATTAGAAAATTAATATCTGAACACCAACTAGAAAGTCTTAAAAAATGCTAACATTAAAAAAACCCTTAAATAAATAAGCCTGATGGGGCAACAAATAAAGCCTGGTGGCCCGCCAGACTGGGGGAAACCCTGCATATTAGTATAAGGTTTAAAAATGTGGTGTCCATGTGTATTCAGCCCCTTTGAGTAAAATTGACAATTATCACAAGACTTTTGGGGGAATGTTTACCAGCTTAAAACACCAAAAGTTTTCTTTTTTTTCTTCTTTTTTTTCTCATTGCTCTTTGTCAAAAACCTCCAGCTCAGTCAGATTAAAAAGCGTCCAAAAACATGATAACGTTTTCAGGGTGACGTTCAGTTTTTTGCTCTGCAGGTTGTCCATAAACTTCAGACTTGGTCTCATCTAATCAAACATAACTCCTCCATATGTTTGCTGCGTCCGCTGCATTAATATTAGCAAAGTGCAAACAGAGCAGCTTATGCTGCAGTGCAGTTTCAGCGATGGCTTTTTTACCGCTACGCTTTTAATAAAGGCCAAATTCGTAAAATGCTTGCCTAATAGTTGTTGATCGATTTTTCCGACCTGGGCTGTGAGTTTTTGCAGCTCCTTCCGAGTTTCTTTGCTTCTTTTCTGGTGAATCCTGTCTATGTCCAGCCTGTCACTTTAGGTATAGACACAAACGTCTTCATGGATTTTCATACTCGTCCCATTTTCAGATAAACGATTGAACAGAGCTCTGTAGATGTTAAAAGCTAGGAATATTTTTTCATCATCTAATCCTGCATTAATGTTCTCCATGTTTTCCTCCCTGACCTGTCTGCTGAGTTTGTTCAGCCATGTTTCTCCAGCAAACCCCACAGTCCTTCACAGGAACATTTCCATTTATTCATAGATTAAATTACACACAGACAGGATTTTATTTAGCATTAAGGTCACTTATGACGAAAGTAGGTTGTTCAAGATTTTATTTAAGGGTTTCGGAACAAGGGGCTGAACACAAATCCACATCACATTTTCTCATTTTTTTTGTTTTTTAAAAATGTGTCCCACAAATTTTTGATCTTTTACATAAAATCCTGTGTGATTATAAATTAACGTGTAACCATTAGAACAAACTTAGATATCTAGGGAAACTACTCGTTACCTCAGATCAACAAATTGTGGAGTACTTTTTGATTTTCTTTAGCTTTTCTTTTATTTTGTTTGTATTTCCTCTAACTCAGGTCAAAGCACTTTGAATTGCCTTGTTGCTGAAAAAGTGCCATGTAAATAAAATGGCCCTACCTTGCCTTTTCCACGTTGTCAATGTGATGATAATGTCCTTAATGCTGTTTTTCTCAGACCGCAAAGCCGGGGATTCCTCCCAAGGTGGAGCTGATCAGACAGACGGCAAACTCAAAGACTCAAAGGACAGGTGGGTCACGACAAAACACACACAGAGTGAAGGACTTCAGCATGTCTGTATTTTCTCAACAGCCTAAGACCTCTTAATTTTCTCAACGTCATTAACGTTTAGCTTTAAGACTCGTGTGTCTACATCTACGGGACAGTTTGTTCATGTTTGTGCTGCAGAGGACAGCAGATTGAATCAGAATTTTCCAACAAAATTCTCCTCTTAAAGAAGAACAGGCATCACGTCTGCACGATTATGAACTTTATGTAATAGTCATGTACTTCAGCTTTAAACGTGGTGAACCTGAGTCCCCCACCAACGCAACCGTGCTATTATTCTGCTCCTCCGGAGGGCGCAGTCATTATTTATGACTGCAGTCTTGCAGAAACGCAGCTCAGGATGAGAGCAGTCACTCACACTGGCTTTCCTTGTCAGACGTCGGTGATTAATGAAAATTGACCTCTGAAGTGTTCCTGCTTTCATTAGAGGTAAAAGGAGCTCAGTCCTCAGCTTAGTCCCACAAACCGCAGCACCAATCAATCAAATTAAGAAGTCTCCTTGCCTTCGTTTGTTGTAGCGGCTGACAGGAAGTTTCTCTTCCTTCATTAATGGGTTTCGTGGGCTGGGAAGCTAAATCCCTTCAGCTGTTTGCTCTTCGCCTGTTTTTGCTGCAGTGACTCTCCGGGCCACCTGGAGGAGAAGGTGTCGCAGCTGGAGGCCATGCTGAAGAAGCTGCAAGACGACCTGCAAAAGGTGCTTTGACTTCTATGAATGTTATTCTCTGTGACAGTATTTTGTAGCTCCACTAAAAGAGTCAGCAGGCAGGAGAAACGCATTTCCTTTGCTCAGCTTCTGTCGCTTGAGCGAGAAGATTTCTGTTTGCTGATGCAGCTGTTAGAAATCCTGCCGTCGACGAGCCACTTCAGGTCCCCTGCTGACTCGCTGTAGAGATGTATTAAATTATAAAAAGAACAAAAAAATACTTTAAAAAGACGTTTATTTATTTATTATTTTGTGTACAGAAACGTTCCTAATTTTTGTAATTTTCCCCGTATTCTGCTACTTTACATGTATTTATGAGACGTCCTGCTGTTTTTTTTTCAGTACTTTCTTTCCTGCACATTTCCACCAAACATGAGTCTGTGCTGCTCTGTTGATCTTTCTTGTTGATGCCTCAGAAAACTGTATGAGATGAACTCAAAGGCTTCTTTTGGACATAAGATCCAGCTGCCTTAAAAAAAAGCTCAATTTCAACACAAAGTCCACTTTTCAAACTAAAACAAAATTAAAAAAATTTAAAACGAACAAAAAAAAACAAAAAAAAAAACAACAACATGGCCTTACTCAGCAGATGGAGCTGCTTGGTCGTCCAAACATAAGTGGCCCTTGTGTTGAAAATTTATTTTTGCCAATACTGTCTCTGTGTATGTCTTTGTCTGTATGATGCATGGTATTTCTCCCAATTCAATTCTATTTTGAAGTCTTTGATGAGGACTGCAACTATGACTATTTTCACTATTTACTGAAATAATGGCTATTTTTCTGAACAATCAACCGACTCTTTACCTCTCAATGCTAATGACAGAAAAGCTCCTCAAACACGTACATCATTAAAGGAAGTTTAATGTCTAATTTTGACTATCATTGATTCATTTACAACCTTGTTTCCGAAAGAGAGAACAAGCACGCTGTGTAAAACGTAATTTTGGAAACTGGATATAAACAATTAACAACTTTTTACAATTTAAAATGAAGAAAAAGTTTTCATTCTTGAAAAAATACATGACAAAAGTGCTGAGCCATCTGTTATTTCATTATGCTTTCATGGACCATTATTCCTTTTTCATTATGTTTGAGCAATACAACTTTTTTCACATTTTTCCCCAACAATCACCAGTAAAATTTCAGTTCAGGTAAATATCTCCAATATCACCTCCCAAAGCCTTTTGAAACATCACAGCATAAACAATCTCATGGCCAGGCTACCTCGATTTTTTGTACATGGCGACAAATTCGACTCTCAGATTTCATCTAATTTAATCTGAACAATCACAGTTCAAACAAAGCAGCAATAACCCAATAATCACATTATTTAACCTCATACAAAACTATGCAAACACAGTTTCTGCTGATGAAGATTTACTTACCTCAGGATGCTGGATGCTTGAAAAAGAACGTAAACCTGACAGCATGACCTACTTTCTGTTTTATTTTTCACCTAACACTTATCTCACCTCCAGGGACACTCATAGAGCTCTGTCCTGACCCAGCAGAACTTTGTGACTTTTACACCCTTTATTCCAATTATACACTATTGGAAATTATACGATTATTTCAAATACATATCAGGACTTGATGACCTAAAAAAATCCTTTATTTCCTCTTACCTAAATCTTGGTGAAATACAATCTTTAACAAAACACGGCAAGATATGAGACGGCGTCACAGCCCATGAGAATATTTTCTGTTTAACCTCTGCTCTTCTGAGTTTATTTTACAGTAGATAATAATTTAGGTATTGACTATTTAAATGCCCAAAGTTAGGTGTAATTAGGTATAATTCAGACACATAAGTCTGACCTCATTAAGACAGAAACATTACCTAAACTTTGCTACAAGCTACACAATTTGTTAAGCTAAATCTTTGGAAACTAACAAAGCTGGCTGGCATAATCTGACTAATACTAAAACCAAAGCAAGAGTTATCAGCTGAAGTCTTCAGTAAATGATAAACTTGTCGGGTCTTTGCTGCATTTTCTTCCTGGTGTAAATTGTTTTTATGTCTGACACTTCCTTTCTTGTCCTCCGTTTGTCTATTTGCCTCATTTTTAGGGACACATTGCACAGCCTGTTGTTTTGGACAGGTGATAGGTCTGATTTAAAAAAATAAATGTGTGAAAAAAGCAGCAAAAGCCTAAAGAATAATTATAATGAGATTCAAAAAAACCTGGAGAACTGCTGATTTAGTTCACTTAAAAAAAATGACAGTAATATTTGGCTTCCTGTAAATGAAATATGAACAATTACGTTTTCTTTTTTACTTTGATATATAGTTGTGCGAGTTCATTTTAAACCTGATGCCAACTGCATATTTTCGTGACACTGATAAAAGACTTGGCCAATCTGGTAAAAGCTTGTAGGAGTAATTAGCAGCGACGTGATATTTTCGAAGGATGGATTCTCAGCTGCATTGGCAAAAGTATCACCAGTTTAAGTTGGACTTTTCTCGTAGGAAATGTCCTGCATGAAGTTTTATTTTAAGACCAACATGCTCAGTGACATAGCATCAGGAGGACTCTTTATTGATCGAGCACAAGTAGAGATAAGGAAGGAATTAAAAATCATGTGATTCTATTGCTGAAAAACAAAACACAGCGCAGTTTTTCCATTGCATTTCACACAAACAAATCATCTTTACTGAAATACTTTTAACGTAAAATAGTGTGAAATCTCAATAGTTGGGTGACTCTGTTGACTTGATCTGCTGTGCACTTCATTATTTTGGCCTTTTTGGAAGAAACCAGTTAGAGGGCTGGTTTTCCGTCTCCCTTTTAGGGAAAACCAGACGAGTGCACTGCACTGTAAAACATTTGAATTTGATTTAACTTGAAAATGAAAGTCCATCTGCTGCCTTGCAAATGTAATTTAATTTGTTTTAACTCAGAAATTAAAGTTCATGAATTTGATTTAACAAGAGATGAGTTGTCTAAACGTTTTTTTAGTTAATCTTGAATTGTGACTTTTATCTTAATTCAAATCAAATAATCATTTCACAATATGCAAGAAAAAAAACAGCACACATTTGTCTATTATTTTCACCCACAATATAAAATTAAAATAACTACTTATTCTACGTTAGAGCAATTTAAATTCTTGTTTCAAATTGCATCAACAAAATTTCTGATCTTTTCATGAATTTTATTAAACATCAGAATTCAGTTCATTTAGTGTGAACAGGACATTAAAATAAACATTTGCCTTAACAACACAAGAGTCAGATCAATGTAACGCACTTCCATCTCAGGATACAAAAACATGCTGCTAAGCATTCTGGGAAATAGTTTTTCAGGTTTTTTAACTTAAAAACTAGTTTATTCAACTCTTAAAATAAAAGTTAACAACGTACTACTGTAAATTTCTCTTTCACAAACTCACACATTTAGGTTCAAAATCTAAAAGTGGCTAAATTTATTTGACTTAAAGAGTAGAAGACAGTAGACACGACTAAATGCAGCTCAAATGTTTTACAGTTGAAATAGCAGCATTATGATGTGGGATTTCTTTTTCTTTTCTTTCTTTTCACAAATGCATACCATACTTTTCTGATCTTTTATTTAGAAACATTTGAAATCCTGTTCTCTTTATACACTGCGTAAAATCCACAAGAACATAAACTGTTATTTATGGTTGTAATGTGTGAAGAAGTTCAATGGATGTGATTTTTTTTCTGTTAATCTCAAAGGTTTGGCATCAAGTTAAAAATGAATTGAAATGATCTTACGTCTCAATTTTGACATTTTAGAGCATTACGTATTTATATAACATATTAAACTGATGTTCTGTTTCTATTTACCTTTTACACAGTGGGCACACAAGGTTTGTATGATTAACTTAATGTGATTATTTGCTGCTTTTCCCTGTTTTGCAACAACAGAATCAATCCAAACATCACCTGGGACTCCGGAAATGTTTGATTTTGCTCGTCCGCTACTAATCAGCCTTGATGTTTGGTGAATGCAAAATAATGAGAATGTTCGATCATGAAAATAATCATTAGTTGCAGCCCTGTGCACATTGTGACTGATAAGGTGCTTGCTCATCTGACCGTCAGCCCACAAAGAACTGATTTAATAAACAATATGCAACAGTAAAAGTCAGCAAAAGCTTGGTTGTTTTCGTCTGGTATCTCGAATCAAAACAAAATCTCTCCCGTCAGAGAACTGATCGGATCGGCTGATTGGCGCTTTGGGATTGCGAGTTTATTCCTCCTCACTGCTGCTGCTGTGCGTCTCTGCTCTTGACTGTCGCGTCTCTTGTTTGCACACGCCCGCGAGCTTCCTCCGAGCCATCACTGTACCTGTCGCCACCCACCTCTCGTTCCTGCCACAGCAATCTGAGCGACAGCTTCTGTTCTCTGTTGTGTGCCGATGTTTTTCAGGAGAAAGAGGACAAGGCGGTGCTGCAGGCCGAGGTGCAGAGCCTCAGGCAGAACAACCAGCGGCTGCAGGAGGAGTCGCAGAGCACAGTGGCCCGCCTCATCAAAGTCACTGAGCTGCTGTGCAACGTCAACAAGCCCTGTTAGGTCCCCATGATGCAAATCCCGCTGAGCGCCTCCATGCCCAACAACGTTCTTTGATCGTGTATAGATAGCTGCAAAAGTAAACACACAGGCAAGTGTGGTCCTGCCTGCTGGGGAGGAAGTATGCAAAAGAGACAAAAAAAAAAGTATAGACTGACCTTCACAGGCTGCTGTAGAGTGCTTCTCTTGGTGTGTGTGTGTGTGTGTGTGTATGCGTGTGTGTGTATGGTTGTTTTTCTTGCTTCAAATACTTGACAAGCTCTGCTAAGTAGCACTTACAGAAGAGGTTTCAATTAAGACAGACAGACAGACACTGTATAGCATGTTTTGTGGTGTCTGATGGACAAAATGACCAAAAGTGTATAAAGCATAGTAAGCAGTATCAGCGGTAATATATGTGAACGGTAGTAAAGCTACATGTAGTCGCAGGGTCTGAGTGTGTTTTCTGCCTGGCACTGACAGGAAGGTTGGCCTGAAATTAAAACACACATGAATATTTGAATTACTGCAGGCGGCCTTCTACTTAGAAACATGTAACGATGCTCACTGAGGGAGGTCTGTTACGTAAGGACGTTATCCTCCATCTTCACTTCTTAGTCGTACTGTATTTAGGCAATTCTGCTTTTAGGAAACAAAACTGGAAAATAAGGGGACTGAAAAAACAGAGATTCAAACTGCTTGTTTCTTCTGGGGTGTTTTTTTTTTTTTTTTTTGGATTTGAAAAGAAAAGCAGCATAAAACTCAGACTCTGGCAGGAACGAACTGCTTCAGCTTCCTTCCATGACTGCCTGTAGCTGTTTTATCTTCTAACCTCACTATTGTAGCAGCCATAACTGTAGAAGATCGCCTCCTGCTGGCCTGAACTGCAGCTCTTATTTTTCAGCCCGCAAAATAGCTTTAGGTGTGAGAACGAGCAACCTGGACTGATGGTGAAACAATGCAGAAAACTGTATTTAAATTCATTTTTGTTTGTGTTTTATTGTTTTTGTTTTGTTTTCTGATGTAACTATTTGGGTAATTGTTTGCTTTAGCTGGAGAGTGGCAGCAGTGCATTGAAATGTCCTTAATTAGAGATGCACCAAAAAAAAAAACAAAAAAAAAAACGATTCACCTAATTGTGATCACAATCAAATGAGTTTGATATTTACCAAACTTGACTGGTGACCAGCCTGTTAAAACCTCAGAAATGCAACATTTTTCCAATCAACGAATGCAGCTAAGGGCTAACAGATCTCACTAGCATCACTCTTCAGTGTGGAAGTGATCACTGACCGAATGATAATCAAAGTTAGCTATTGTCAGTGTCAACGAGGCGTTTGAAAGTAGATGGAGGAACCGCAGAGGTGCAGGAAGCTGTTTAAAATGGAAACATGGCGTCTGGTGCTTGCATTTCACTCCACTATGGTTGTTTTCAAGCTCGACTATTTTGGGTGCAAAAATGAGCCGTTTGCTATAAAAGGTCAACTCACAAGAGGAATGTTGTTTCAATTTGATAAAATATTAAACTGGCTAAAGCTCGACATCAGTCAGAAGTTTTATTGTTTGTTTTATTAATTTGAGCTTTCAGCCTGTCTGTCAGAGAACATGCTGGATTTGGAAATGTTGCCAGTGGGGATTTCTGATTACAAATTGGTGTCTGCTCTCCCCGGCGCTGTGGTTCTCAAACTAAAACCTGCTGATGCCGTGTTTATTTCACCTCTTAAGTCAGAACTCTGAGCTGTTTTTGTAATCAAAAACAACCACAAGTTTCAAGCTGAAAAACCAGCTTGATTTGCTTATTGTAACCACGGTTACTGCTTGTAGCAACGCAGTAAAAACAACAACGTGTTCGTATATAATTCGCAGCGACGCGTTCACTTGAGGAGGTTGTGTTGCAGTTTTAAGAAAATCCATGTCATCAGAGGTGCAAATAAAGTCATTTTTATTGCAGCTGCTGGTGAATTTTATATGCAATTAAGGCGACCATTTTGTTTTCAGAGGATGGAGCTGTTGAGACATCTCAGAGTTTCTGACTTGTAATTCTAATTTAACGGCCTGTTTGTTAATCTGTCTGGCTTCAAACTGATTTTTCAACGTCTGTGCTCTGGATGAGAAAGAAAATGTTTCTTTGTTGTTTTTTTATGAACACACATCAAACTGAAAAGTACAATTGCTGCTGCACTATTTTAAAACGTCATTTTGTGTGGAAAAACTTAGTAATGTCTATTATCAGTAACAGTAATTGCTGTTTTTATTCTAAAACGTTTGAGAATCACCACCATAGGGAATGCATAGAGGCTGCTGTTTGCATTTATGTTCAACACCATAAAATTAAAGACATTTTTAAACATCAACTCTAATTTTCGGCTGTTTCAAAGTGGCAGACAGGAGGACAGCTCCCAGAAGAGACTGATTTGAGTAATGCTAGCCATGCTAACCAAGCTAATCAACTAATNCCCCCGCGACCCGACCCCGGATAAGCGGAAGAAGATGGATGGATGGATGGATGGATGGATGGATAGCAATTTAAAGAGGAATTTATTATGCAAATTTCACATTTTAGAGTTTTCTACTTCCATTTGGATCTCAAATGTTTATAAGAATAGCCCAAGCTCTTAAAAAAATATCCAGATATTTTTTGGCAAGAAGTTAATGTTTTTTTGGCGTCTGACAAATGAGCCGTTTCAAAATCCTTCCAATCGTTGAGTCACACTACACTGTTACCTAGCAACCCCTATGTAGCTCCAGCATCTTTGCTCAGTTGGTTTTACCGTTGTACAATGGCTGCTGGAAAAGATAAGTGTTTTGTTGTTGACTTGCTATCCAGAAACCACTTACTACATTCTTATTGGTTGTGCAGTAGGCTCCACTTTTGCTTTTCAAAGATGTACAGTTGCATCTTTGAAAAGCAAAGATGCAACTGTACATATTTGTACAGTTGCATACAACTGTACATCTTTGATGTTTCCAGCCATTTTCACATGAGAGTGTAAACATTGAACTGGGTGTCGTGGCCATCAGCTGCTTATTTGGATTTAAAGTGTCAAAAAGCCCGGCTCGTCCTGAAAGGAGCTAAAACCTAAAATCTAACTATATGAAAATGATTTTGTGCAAAAAAATTAGATTAACATAACACAACATCAGTCATGTTTCAGGAAGCATGACTGATGTTGTTTTGTTGGTAGACTCTTCTACATGAGCTACAGCTCATGTAGAGTCGGTGGTGCTCATCGAGAGGGTGCTGGGGAGCTTTCTGCAGTTCCCCCAGAGTTAATTTGTGGCTACAATATGACAAAATGGGAACATTAAACATTATAGTGCATTTTCACACTCTGTTTTTGATTCTCGTGTCCTGCTGTTCTTCAGCTGGTGACGCGGGGCTGCGAGGCGCTGGAGGTCACCCCGCTGCGGGACGGAGTGGGGCAGCCAGGCTTCCTCATGAACGAGGAGGGCTTCGTGACGGACCTGCAGAGGTTCTGCTACGCCGAGAGCGGAGGCCTGCAGCTGTGGGCTCGCGTGGTGAGGCTGTGCGGACATTCCCTGGTCCACTTGAGCCCCGAGGAGAGGAGCAGGCTTCTCCGCACGGCACACAAGATCCACATCACCGTCATCCCACCGGATGAGAACGGCAAACCTCGCAGGTTGGACAGAAGTCTTTCTACCCGTCAGAGACAGACTGTGAACCCAAGAGGTGGCCACACTGCAATGGTCAAGGCAGCAGATGAGTTGGAGGGAGTTAGTGGGACAAGATGGTCCAGAAAAAGAAAAGAGTCAGGGATAGGTCACAGCTCTCTCTGCTGCTAATGACAGTCTGTAGTCAGCTGGCCAGCAACCAGTAAATCCTTCTTAATGATGTTTAATCACACTGACACGGCCTGGCCGACTGCACCCAGGACGTTTCTGCTTAACTGACAGCCGAGCGACGGCAGAAACAGCTGTGAACAGAGTTGTTGGGATAAAGTAAGACATTATCAAGCCAGACATCTCTACTGCTTACTGCGCCAAATAACGTCACAAAGCTGGCAGGAGAGATTTAATCGTGCTCAACCCTGCATTACTCCTTCTGAGGCACAAAACATAAATTACCACAATTATGTGGCAGAAAGATGCGGCTCACAGGAAATGCTCTGCTTTTGCCTTCGTTTTGTTCAATTTGTAAGTCATAATGCAATAAAGCTCGGGGGTTTTGTTCTCACGCAGTCTGTTATTGCTTTGCAGAAGTTTCTCTGAGCTCTATCAGAAAGCCATCAAGGATGCGGAGTGCAAGTCCGGCGAGGACAAGTCGGGAGTGGCCTGGGTGGTGGATGAGAGGGAAGACGAGAGGGAGGAGCAGGAGCAGAAGGTGGAGGAGGAGCAGCTGAAGGCGGACAGGGTCGACGAGGAGGAGGAAGATCAGCTCGCCGAGGATGAGCTGAAGATGGACGGCGGCGGGGGGCAAAACGAGGAGAGTCCCGGCCCACTCCTCACACTGCCCGCCTTACCTTTGCTGAGGGCTACGTCTCTGCAGGACCAGCCAGCCAATAAGAGCGAAGAGATCAGCATCTCTCAGCTCACCCGCAGCGTTTCTCTGGAGAAGCAGCTGTCCTACACAGACACCTGTGATGAGTAAGCTTCACTAAAACTATGAAGAACATATCTTGTACATTTGTTTGCTTAATTTAGCTGCTTTAAAATCAACCACAGATTGTGATAAAACTTTGTTTAAAGCAGTTTTTCAATTATGATTTAATTGAACTTGGATCTAGATTCATGTTTGTTTTGTAAAACTGGAAATATTTTTTTACTGTTCTGAAATAGAAAAAATTCAAAGTACATTACACAATCATTTGCTGAATCATTACTTAGCTTAAAACGTAATCAAGTCTTTTTTTTGTTTTTTTTTGCTGTAAACAAAAACTTCAATTCTTTAGCTTGAACGAAAGGTTAGATAATTGAAACTTGGACACATGAGGACCACTGGGTTTCCCCCAGTGGATCAAAAGCCTGGCGGGCCACCAGGCTTTACTTGTGCCCCCCCAGGCTAAGCATTGCTTATTTATGTAAGTTTTTTTAAAAACGTTAAGACTTTATAGTTGGTATTCAACTATTAATCTTCCAATCTTTTAATAACACATGATTATCAAGTGATATATTCCAATTTCCTGACAACTTGAAACATTTTTTAACTCAAAAACACGACGGGCCGCTGGATGAACGACTGCTGAGCACCCCAACCACCGGGCTTAGCAACTTTTCTGGGGGAAACCTTGATCCCAAACAGAAAACTGTTTTTTCCACGAATAAAACAGATCAAATTTAAGCATCTAAGGACCTGCAGTTAGCTTAGATGAGCTGCAGATATTTTAAAATACGGAGCCGTATTGTGAAATGTGATGATAGCGCAGCAGCACCTTTGTTTTCACTGAAGCACTTATCTACGTCGTCTGCACTCTGGTCTAATTCTCATCCTCTTCAGTATCAAAGAATCTGTGTCAGCCTGTTTAATTTCTTTAATCACACTTGTCAGCTGCTGGGGAGGAAAAGGAAACACTCATGCAGATATTTTTAGATTCTCCTCATATTGAGTTAGATTTTTATCACCCTTTGAAAGCACAACCAAAATTATTTGACCGGACTTATCGCATGCTATTTTTGATCCTTGACAACCTAAGCTCTCCTGGATATTAGGTTTGGTTTTAACCACTGGATTGGATCAAAAGATTTGCTTTTGTGTATTCTCCTGCTACATTTCTGCCTGATGGACAGACACGTGTACGACAACGTGATGATGAAGGAGAAACGCCACATCTACGAGAACGTCGGGGAGCTGAGGGACGCCACGCCTGACCTGATCCTGGCCGTCAAACCTAAAGTTCCCCCAGAAGACGAGCAGGTCGACCACAACACCTGAGCTGCGTTTTCCCCTGACGCTTGTGCGACACGTTTGATGTAAACTTTGACCTCTGTCTGCTTCTTGATTTAGTTCATGGCCGCTGACTTTGGCGAGGACAAAGCTTCAGCGAGTGACTCGTCCCTATCATCTTCCCGGCTATCGAGTGTAGACCGAGCGGAAAGAAACTCACGAGCCCTCAGTCTGCATAACTCCATCACCAAGAGTAAGGGCTTTCTTATTTCTGAGAAATTATCTACAAACTCCATGAAGGTCGTTCAATACAGTGCAGTGTTTGTTTTCTTTTAGTCAAACCTAAATGTTTCAAATTAACAAACCTGCAGGATTGTTTTAGTGCGGCCATATTAAAGCTTAAGGACTCAAGTCAAGATGTTTTTTATTTTTTGCAAATGTGAGACGAGCCAAGCAGCAGCAGTTTTCATCTTGGAACTGTAACATGTGCGCCATTTATCGCCAGTCACTTTCTTATTGTTGAATCATGTGACTCAAGTGAGCGCTGCAGTTCTTTAGACACTGTTTTGGGTTATTTTTGACCTCCTGGATGAGGATTTGACCCAATCTTGAAGTATTTTTGGTCGGTGATCCACTTGTCTGAAGGTTCGCTGCTGTTTCAGTGTTTCTCCTTTTTAGGATTATGACTCTCCTTGGGGTTTGCTGGAGTCCCGAATTGTAAAAAATCCTGCTGTAACCTTTTTTTTAAGCATCTGTTCTTGAGATTATTTGGATAGTGTTGCTATTAATCTACTGCATGTGGTCAGATAACTTCTATTAAATGCTTTCTTCATTCATTAGGTCTGGTAGTAATTGGGCTGCTGGTCAAATTTAACAAAGCTTTCAGCTGAACTCATGATTTGAAAACTGAAGCTTTACCGTTTCAGTTTGGACCAGGTTGGTTTGGTTAGCCATTTTCCCTTAATGAATAAAATTATTTCCTGCTCTTTGTGTTTACTCACATTATTTATGTTTGATAAAATCTACTTAACGGTCTGAAGCATTCAAGTGTGACAAGAAAAGCAAAAACAAAACAAATCTATAAGGAAACCCCTCTCTTTATTCTGTATATTTTGGGGGTTTCCAGCAAAGTGGATGTCCAGTTTGAGTGAATTTAGAAGGTAATATGTGCTGAGAAACACTATGAACCCGATTATAAGTTCAAAACAAAGCTTTATCACAACACAGCAGCTGGCACAGCAGCTCAAACGATGCCAAAATGGAACGATTACACATGTTTGCAAATCATCTCTGCCTGATTTGACCCTTAAATTCCTTTTTTTAGTCCCGTCCTGCCTTAAATCCCTCTCTTCATTATCCCCCCTGCAGTGCTCGCTGTGTCCTCTTTGTTCCTCCTCTTTCACACACGCTGCCCGCTATGCCGCTAATCTAATATCACCCCTGCTCTGCTGCCCCGCTCCACCACGGGCAGGAATAAAAGGGGGGACATATGGGTGGTGGGAGGGGTGGAGTTTCAGGCGGGGCCCGCTCCCCACCCAAATCAAGGATCCCCTTCTTCCTGAACCATCTGCTCTGCCTCTGCTGAGATCCTCGTTCAGCACCCATGAGAGCACGATTGCTCATCACCTCCTCGGATTCCTCTCATTGTTTCGCAGAGCGCCCGCTAACAGGAAGCCTGCAGGACTTTCAGATGCGTCAACACCACTTTAAGCTCAATTGTAAAATTCAAGATGTGCTTGAGAGCTGAAGTGTAACAACTGTAGGGCTTTTAGGGCAAAACACAAAACAGTTTTTAATGTTTACTCACATAATTGAAAGAAATCTGAATTAAGTTAAGCTTACTTCCGCCTTCTTGGTTTTGGTTTCCACTAATCATTTACATCAAGCCTTTTATAGGCATGGCCTCAAAAACACCCTGCTCCTGATTTGGGATATTTGGCATCAAGCTGCAGTCCAGCATCAAAGCAACACCGCCTCCTAGCGGCCGATTTCTGCCAGTGCAAGACCAGAGGCAACGCAGATGCATGCAACATCTGCAGTCCCATTTCTGTCCTATATACACCACACACAGAATGCTGAATATATCATGATGATAGAGCTTCACCTCTTATTCTCTTTTTCTTTTTCTTTTTTTCTTGTAGTTCTCTCTGAGACGACAGATTCGACAGATGAGGAGTGGCAGTCCATTGCTGACCTGGCGACAGCCTGCCGCAGCATCCTGGAGGCTTTGTCCAAAGAAGGTGAGGTTATGCACGGTTCATAATTTATATTTTATGTTTTTTGAAAGAGCATTCCTGAAGTTAAATGCACCATGAAGACAGAGAGCGTCATTCCTGTGCTGTTCACTTATTATTGCTGCCCTCTTGTGGTCAGTCAGCATACAGTACATGCTATGTGATAAAAAAAAAAAAAAAAAAACACTTTGGTGCTTTTCTTGTTGTCATCAGAACATTTTTAGATTAGGAATCAGATTTTTTTTAATATCTAGGAAAAGATGTGAACCAAAAGAAATCAAGTCCAAAGCGAGAACATGACAATTCAGATTCAGATTATCTTGCTTCAGTTATCCAGAAACTCTGAGAAACAGAATTTCATCCATTATTACTGAACTAAACTGGGAATGCAACATGCTTTCACATAAATAAAAGCAACTATATGTAAGAAGTATTTACGCCCTGTAAGGTTTTTCATATTTCTTCATATTTAAACATTGTATGATGTGAACTTGGATGAGGGTATCATAAAGTATCACTTAAGTGGAAGGTGAAAGAAAAATTGTTTTCAAATTTCTGCTAACCATATTCAAGGTTTCCCCCAGAAAACTTGCTAAGCCCGATGGTTTGGGTGCTAGAGCAGTCGTTCATCCAGCGCACCGCCGTGTTTTTAAGTTAAAAAATGTTTAAAGTTGACTTGTAATTTGAAAATATCACTTAATAATTATGTGTTATTAGAAAATTAATATCTGAACACCAACTAGAAAGTCTTAAAAAATGCTAACATTAAAAAAACCCTTAAATAAATAAGCCTGATGGGGCAACAAATAAAGCCTGGTGGCCCGCCAGACTGGGGGAAACCCTGCATATTAGTATAAGGTTTAAAAATGTGGTGTCCATGTGTATTCAGCCCCTTTGAGTAAAATTGACAATTATCACAAGACTTTTGGGGGAATGTTTACCAGCTTAAAACACCAAAAGTTTTCTTTTTTTTCTTCTTTTTTTTCTCATTGCTCTTTGTCAAAAACCTCCAGCTCAGTCAGATTAAAAAGCGTCCAAAAACATGATAACGTTTTCAGGGTGACGTTCAGTTTTTTGCTCTGCAGGTTGTCCATAAACTTCAGACTTGGTCTCATCTAATCAAACATAACTCCTCCATATGTTTGCTGCGTCCGCTGCATTAATATTAGCAAAGTGCAAACAGAGCAGCTTATGCTGCAGTGCAGTTTCAGCGATGGCTTTTTTACCGCTACGCTTTTAATAAAGGCCAAATTCGTAAAATGCTTGCCTAATAGTTGTTGATCGATTTTTCCGACCTGGGCTGTGAGTTTTTGCAGCTCCTTCCGAGTTTCTTTGCTTCTTTTCTGGTGAATCCTGTCTATGTCCAGCCTGTCACTTTAGGTATAGACACAAACGTCTTCATGGATTTTCATACTCGTCCCATTTTCAGATAAACGATTGAACAGAGCTCTGTAGATGTTAAAAGCTAGGAATATTTTTTCATCATCTAATCCTGCATTAATGTTCTCCATGTTTTCCTCCCTGACCTGTCTGCTGAGTTTGTTCAGCCATGTTTCTCCAGCAAACCCCACAGTCCTTCACAGGAACATTTCCATTTATTCATAGATTAAATTACACACAGACAGGATTTTATTTAGCATTAAGGTCACTTATGACGAAAGTAGGTTGTTCAAGATTTTATTTAAGGGTTTCGGAACAAGGGGCTGAACACAAATCCACATCACATTTTCTCATTTTTTTTGTTTTTTAAAAATGTGTCCCACAAATTTTTGATCTTTTACATAAAATCCTGTGTGATTATAAATTAACGTGTAACCATTAGAACAAACTTAGATATCTAGGGAAACTACTCGTTACCTCAGATCAACAAATTGTGGAGTACTTTTTGATTTTCTTTAGCTTTTCTTTTATTTTGTTTGTATTTCCTCTAACTCAGGTCAAAGCACTTTGAATTGCCTTGTTGCTGAAAAAGTGCCATGTAAATAAAATGGCCCTACCTTGCCTTTTCCACGTTGTCAATGTGATGATAATGTCCTTAATGCTGTTTTTCTCAGACCGCAAAGCCGGGGATTCCTCCCAAGGTGGAGCTGATCAGACAGACGGCAAACTCAAAGACTCAAAGGACAGGTGGGTCACGACAAAACACACACAGAGTGAAGGACTTCAGCATGTCTGTATTTTCTCAACAGCCTAAGACCTCTTAATTTTCTCAACGTCATTAACGTTTAGCTTTAAGACTCGTGTGTCTACATCTACGGGACAGTTTGTTCATGTTTGTGCTGCAGAGGACAGCAGATTGAATCAGAATTTTCCAACAAAATTCTCCTCTTAAAGAAGAACAGGCATCACGTCTGCACGATTATGAACTTTATGTAATAGTCATGTACTTCAGCTTTAAACGTGGTGAACCTGAGTCCCCCACCAACGCAACCGTGCTATTATTCTGCTCCTCCGGAGGGCGCAGTCATTATTTATGACTGCAGTCTTGCAGAAACGCAGCTCAGGATGAGAGCAGTCACTCACACTGGCTTTCCTTGTCAGACGTCGGTGATTAATGAAAATTGACCTCTGAAGTGTTCCTGCTTTCATTAGAGGTAAAAGGAGCTCAGTCCTCAGCTTAGTCCCACAAACCGCAGCACCAATCAATCAAATTAAGAAGTCTCCTTGCCTTCGTTTGTTGTAGCGGCTGACAGGAAGTTTCTCTTCCTTCATTAATGGGTTTCGTGGGCTGGGAAGCTAAATCCCTTCAGCTGTTTGCTCTTCGCCTGTTTTTGCTGCAGTGACTCTCCGGGCCACCTGGAGGAGAAGGTGTCGCAGCTGGAGGCCATGCTGAAGAAGCTGCAAGACGACCTGCAAAAGGTGCTTTGACTTCTATGAATGTTATTCTCTGTGACAGTATTTTGTAGCTCCACTAAAAGAGTCAGCAGGCAGGAGAAACGCATTTCCTTTGCTCAGCTTCTGTCGCTTGAGCGAGAAGATTTCTGTTTGCTGATGCAGCTGTTAGAAATCCTGCCGTCGACGAGCCACTTCAGGTCCCCTGCTGACTCGCTGTAGAGATGTATTAAATTATAAAAAGAACAAAAAAATACTTTAAAAAGACGTTTATTTATTTATTATTTTGTGTACAGAAACGTTCCTAATTTTTGTAATTTTCCCCGTATTCTGCTACTTTACATGTATTTATGAGACGTCCTGCTGTTTTTTTTTCAGTACTTTCTTTCCTGCACATTTCCACCAAACATGAGTCTGTGCTGCTCTGTTGATCTTTCTTGTTGATGCCTCAGAAAACTGTATGAGATGAACTCAAAGGCTTCTTTTGGACATAAGATCCAGCTGCCTTAAAAAAAAGCTCAATTTCAACACAAAGTCCACTTTTCAAACTAAAACAAAATTAAAAAAATTTAAAACGAACAAAAAAAAACAAAAAAAAAAACAACAACATGGCCTTACTCAGCAGATGGAGCTGCTTGGTCGTCCAAACATAAGTGGCCCTTGTGTTGAAAATTTATTTTTGCCAATACTGTCTCTGTGTATGTCTTTGTCTGTATGATGCATGGTATTTCTCCCAATTCAATTCTATTTTGAAGTCTTTGATGAGGACTGCAACTATGACTATTTTCACTATTTACTGAAATAATGGCTATTTTTCTGAACAATCAACCGACTCTTTACCTCTCAATGCTAATGACAGAAAAGCTCCTCAAACACGTACATCATTAAAGGAAGTTTAATGTCTAATTTTGACTATCATTGATTCATTTACAACCTTGTTTCCGAAAGAGAGAACAAGCACGCTGTGTAAAACGTAATTTTGGAAACTGGATATAAACAATTAACAACTTTTTACAATTTAAAATGAAGAAAAAGTTTTCATTCTTGAAAAAATACATGACAAAAGTGCTGAGCCATCTGTTATTTCATTATGCTTTCATGGACCATTATTCCTTTTTCATTATGTTTGAGCAATACAACTTTTTTCACATTTTTCCCCAACAATCACCAGTAAAATTTCAGTTCAGGTAAATATCTCCAATATCACCTCCCAAAGCCTTTTGAAACATCACAGCATAAACAATCTCATGGCCAGGCTACCTCGATTTTTTGTACATGGCGACAAATTCGACTCTCAGATTTCATCTAATTTAATCTGAACAATCACAGTTCAAACAAAGCAGCAATAACCCAATAATCACATTATTTAACCTCATACAAAACTATGCAAACACACTGTTTCTGCTGATGAAGATTTACTTACCTCAGGATGCTGGATGCTTGAAAGAGAACATAAACCTGACAGCATGACCTACTTTCTGTTTTATTTTTCACCTAATACTTATCTCACCTCCAGGGACACTCATAGAGCTCTGTCCTGACCCAGCAGAACTTTGTGACTTTTACACCCTTTATTCCAATTATACACTATTGGAAATTATACGATTATTTCAAATACATATCAGGACTTGATGACCTAAAAAAATCCTTTATTTCCTCTTACCTAAATCTTGGTGAAATACAATCTTTAACAAAACACGGCAAGATATGAGACGGCGTCACAGCCCATGAGAATATTTTCTGTTTAACCTCTGCTCTTCTGAGTTTATTTTACAGTAGATAATAATTTAGGTATTGACTATTTAAATGCCCAAAGTTAGGTGTAATTAGGTATAATTCAGACACATAAGTCTGACCTCATTAAGACAGAAACATTACCTAAACTTTGCTACAAGCTACACAATTTGTTAAGCTAAATCTTTGGAAACTAACAAAGCTGGCTGGCATAATCTGACTAATACTAAAACCAAAGCAAGAGTTATCAGCTGAAGTCTTCAGTAAATGATAAACTTGTCGGGTCTTTGCTGCATTTTCTTCCTGGTGTAAATTGTTTTTATGTCTGACACTTCCTTTCTTGTCCTCCGTTTGTCTATTTGCCTCATTTTTAGGGACACATTGCACAGCCTGTTGTTTTGGACAGGTGATAGGTCTGATTTAAAAAAATAAATGTGTGAAAAAAGCAGCAAAAGCCTAAAGAATAATTATAATGAGATTCAAAAAAACCTGGAGAACTGCTGATTTAGTTCACTTAAAAAAAATGACAGTAATATTTGGCTTCCTGTAAATGAAATATGAACAATTACGTTTTCTTTTTTACTTTGATATATAGTTGTGCGAGTTCATTTTAAACCTGATGCCAACTGCATATTTTCGTGACACTGATAAAAGACTTGGCCAATCTGGTAAAAGCTTGTAGGAGTAATTAGCAGCGACGTGATATTTTCGAAGGATGGATTCTCAGCTGCATTGGCAAAAGTATCACCAGTTTAAGTTGGACTTTTCTCGTAGGAAATGTCCTGCATGAAGTTTTATTTTAAGACCAACATGCTCAGTGACATAGCATCAGGAGGACTCTTTATTGATCGAGCACAAGTAGAGATAAGGAAGGAATTAAAAATCATGTGATTCTATTGCTGAAAAACAAAACACAGCGCAGTTTTTCCATTGCATTTCACACAAACAAATCATCTTTACTGAAATACTTTTAACGTAAAATAGTGTGAAATCTCAATAGTTGGGTGACTCTGTTGACTTGATCTGCTGTGCACTTCATTATTTTGGCCTTTTTGGAAGAAACCAGTTAGAGGGCTGGTTTTCCGTCTCCCTTTTAGGGAAAACCAGACGAGTGCACTGCACTGTAAAACATTTGAATTTGATTTAACTTGAAAATGAAAGTCCATCTGCTGCCTTGCAAATGTAATTTAATTTGTTTTAACTCAGAAATTAAAGTTCATGAATTTGATTTAACAAGAGATGAGTTGTCTAAACGTTTTTTTAGTTAATCTTGAATTGTGACTTTTATCTTAATTCAAATCAAATAATCATTTCACAATATGCAAGAAAAAAAACAGCACACATTTGTCTATTATTTTCACCCACAATATAAAATTAAAATAACTACTTATTCTACGTTAGAGCAATTTAAATTCTTGTTTCAAATTGCATCAACAAAATTTCTGATCTTTTCATGAATTTTATTAAACATCAGAATTCAGTTCATTTAGTGTGAACAGGACATTAAAATAAACATTTGCCTTAACAACACAAGAGTCAGATCAATGTAACGCACTTCCATCTCAGGATACAAAAACATGCTGCTAAGCATTCTGGGAAATAGTTTTTCAGGTTTTTTAACTTAAAAACTAGTTTATTCAACTCTTAAAATAAAAGTTAACAACGTACTACTGTAAATTTCTCTTTCACAAACTCACACATTTAGGTTCAAAATCTAAAAGTGGCTAAATTTATTTGACTTAAAGAGTAGAAGACAGTAGACACGACTAAATGCAGCTCAAATGTTTTACAGTTGAAATAGCAGCATTATGATGTGGGATTTCTTTTTCTTTTCTTTCTTTTCACAAATGCATACCATACTTTTCTGATCTTTTATTTAGAAACATTTGAAATCCTGTTCTCTTTATACACTGCGTAAAATCCACAAGAACATAAACTGTTATTTATGGTTGTAATGTGTGAAGAAGTTCAATGGATGTGATTTTTTTTCTGTTAATCTCAAAGGTTTGGCATCAAGTTAAAAATGAATTGAAATGATCTTACGTCTCAATTTTGACATTTTAGAGCATTACGTATTTATATAACATATTAAACTGATGTTCTGTTTCTATTTACCTTTTACACAGTGGGCACACAAGGTTTGTATGATTAACTTAATGTGATTATTTGCTGCTTTTCCCTGTTTTGCAACAACAGAATCAATCCAAACATCACCTGGGACTCCGGAAATGTTTGATTTTGCTCGTCCGCTACTAATCAGCCTTGATGTTTGGTGAATGCAAAATAATGAGAATGTTCGATCATGAAAATAATCATTAGTTGCAGCCCTGTGCACATTGTGACTGATAAGGTGCTTGCTCATCTGACCGTCAGCCCACAAAGAACTGATTTAATAAACAATATGCAACAGTAAAAGTCAGCAAAAGCTTGGTTGTTTTCGTCTGGTATCTCGAATCAAAACAAAATCTCTCCCGTCAGAGAACTGATCGGATCGGCTGATTGGCGCTTTGGGATTGCGAGTTTATTCCTCCTCACTGCTGCTGCTGTGCGTCTCTGCTCTTGACTGTCGCGTCTCTTGTTTGCACACGCCCGCGAGCTTCCTCCGAGCCATCACTGTACCTGTCGCCACCCACCTCTCGTTCCTGCCACAGCAATCTGAGCGACAGCTTCTGTTCTCTGTTGTGTGCCGATGTTTTTCAGGAGAAAGAGGACAAGGCGGTGCTGCAGGCCGAGGTGCAGAGCCTCAGGCAGAACAACCAGCGGCTGCAGGAGGAGTCGCAGAGCACAGTGGCCCGCCTCATCAAAGTCACTGAGCTGCTGTGCAACGTCAACAAGCCCTGTTAGGTCCCCATGATGCAAATCCCGCTGAGCGCCTCCATGCCCAACAACGTTCTTTGATCGTGTATAGATAGCTGCAAAAGTAAACACACAGGCAAGTGTGGTCCTGCCTGCTGGGGAGGAAGTATGCAAAAGAGACAAAAAAAAAAGTATAGACTGACCTTCACAGGCTGCTGTAGAGTGCTTCTCTTGGTGTGTGTGTGTGTGTGTGTGTATGCGTGTGTGTGTATGGTTGTTTTTCTTGCTTCAAATACTTGACAAGCTCTGCTAAGTAGCACTTACAGAAGAGGTTTCAATTAAGACAGACAGACAGACACTGTATAGCATGTTTTGTGGTGTCTGATGGACAAAATGACCAAAAGTGTATAAAGCATAGTAAGCAGTATCAGCGGTAATATATGTGAACGGTAGTAAAGCTACATGTAGTCGCAGGGTCTGAGTGTGTTTTCTGCCTGGCACTGACAGGAAGGTTGGCCTGAAATTAAAACACACATGAATATTTGAATTACTGCAGGCGGCCTTCTACTTAGAAACATGTAACGATGCTCACTGAGGGAGGTCTGTTACGTAAGGACATTATCCTCCATCTTCACTTCTTAGTCGTACTGTATTTAGGCAATTCTGCTTTTAGGAAACAAAACTGGAAAATAAGGGGACTGAAAAAACAGAGATTCAAACTGCTTGTTTCTTCTGGGGTGTTTTTTTTTTTTTTTTTTGGATTTGAAAAGAAAAGCAGCATAAAACTCAGACTCTGGCAGGAACGAACTGCTTCAGCTTCCTTCCATGACTGCCTGTAGCTGTTTTATCTTCTAACCTCACTATTGTAGCAGCCATAACTGTAGAAGATCGCCTCCTGCTGGCCTGAACTGCAGCTCTTATTTTTCAGCCCGCAAAATAGCTTTAGGTGTGAGAACGAGCAACCTGGACTGATGGTGAAACAATGCAGAAAACTGTATTTAAATTCATTTTTGTTTGTGTTTTATTGTTTTTGTTTTGTTTTCTGATGTAACTATTTGGGTAATTGTTTGCTTTAGCTGGAGAGTGGCAGCAGTGCATTGAAATGTCCTTAATTAGAGATGCACCAAAAAAAAAAACAAAAAAAAAAACGATTCACCTAATTGTGATCACAATCAAATGAGTTTGATATTTACCAAACTTGACTGGTGACCAGCCTGTTAAAACCTCAGAAATGCAACATTTTTCCAATCAACGAATGCAGCTAAGGGCTAACAGATCTCACTAGCATCACTCTTCAGTGTGGAAGTGGTCACTGACCGAATGATAATCAAAGTTAGCTATTGTCAGTGTCAACGAGGCGTTTGAAAGTAGATGGAGGAACCGCAGAGGTGCAGGAAGCTGTTTAAAATGGAAACATGGCGTCTGGTGCTTGCATTTCACTCCACTATGGTTGTTTTCAAGCTCGACTATTTTGGGTGCAAAAATGAGCCGTTTGCTATAAAAGGTCAACTCACAAGAGGAATGTTGTTTCAATTTGATAAAATATTAAACTGACTAAAGCTCGACGTCAGTCAGAAGTTTTATTGTTTGTTTTATTAATTTGAGCTTTCAGCCTGTCTGTCAGAGAACATGCTGGATTTGGAAATGTTGCCAGTGGGGATTTCTGATTACAAATTGGTGTCTGCTCTCCCCGGCGCTGTGGTTCTCAAACTAAAACCTGCTGATGCCGTGTTTATTTCACCTCTTAAGTCAGAACTCTGAGCTGTTTTTGTAATCAAAAACAACCACAAGTTTCAAGCTGAAAAACCAGCTTGATTTGCTTATTGTAACCACGGTTACTGCTTGTAGCAACGCAGTAAAAACAACAACGTGTTCGTATATAATTCGCAGCGACGCGTTCACTTGAGGAGGTTGTGTTGCAGTTTTAAGAAAATCCATGTCATCAGAGGTGCAAATAAAGTCATTTTTATTGCAGCTGCTGGTGAATTTTATATGCAATTAAGGCGACCATTTTGTTTTCAGAGGATGGAGCTGTTGAGACATCTCAGAGTTTCTGACTTGTAATTCTAATTTAACGGCCTGTTTGTTAATCTGTCTGGCTTCAAACTGATTTTTCAACGTCTGTGCTCTGGATGAGAAAGAAAATGTTTCTTTGTTGTTTTTTTATGAACACACATCAAACTGAAAAGTACAATTGCTGCTGCACTATTTTAAAACGTCATTTTGTGTGGAAAAACTTAGTAATGTCTATTATCAGTAACAGTAATTGCTGTTTTTATTCTAAAACGTTTGAGAATCACCACCATAGGGAATGCATAGAGGCTGCTGTTTGCATTTATGTTCAACACCATAAAATTAAAGACATTTTTAAACATCAACTCTAATTTTCGGCTGTTTCAAAGTGGCAGACAGGAGGACAGCTCCCAGAAGAGACTGATTTGAGTAATGCTAGCCATGCTAACCAAGCTAATCAACTAATCAATCAAGTTTATTTGTATACTTCAGCAACAAGGCAGTTCAAAGTGCTTTTCATCATAAAAACACAATTAAAATTCAACAAGTGAGAAACCAGACAGACGTTTCATTTTAAAATGATTAAAAACATCAATATACATTAAATATGTTGGTCAATGTTCAATTTAATGTGGTTCAAAAGCAACTCTAAACATGTGGGGTTTTAGCCTTGATTTAAAGGAGCTCAGGGTTCCAGCTGCTTTGCAGTTTTCTGGACGTTTGTTCCAGATTTGTGGTGCATTGAAGCTGAACGCTGCTTCTGAATGCTAATTGTTAATTTATGATTGTTAATGTTAAATGGCTTCACTCACACACACACACACACACACACATTGGGATCTTTCTTCTACTTTTGATTATTAATGACTCAAAGCAGAAAAGTTAGACGACACAAAAACCGTAATTTTCTCAACGTTTTGTCACACTAACGTTTCTGAGTTTGTCCCCCCACTACGTACCTTCACTCAAACATTTCCTCCATTTTGGTTGGCGGGTTTTTGTTGCTTTGTATTTTCTACAACTATGGTTCACAACTGTGGTTTAATTCTGTTCCCTAATTCCTTCTGGTTGATATAGTTTAACTTTAAAATTTGACTTTGAGTCATTGGTTGTCAAAGCGGTACTAAGCACCCTTCTGTTGTTCAGGAGCCATTTTGTACACAAAACAGTCGACTTTAAAGCAACCAGTATCCTACAGGTACGAAATGCCCAACTGACCGGCATTCTCCATTCACAGCAGGAAATCTGAAGGTAGCTATTTTGACGAGTCATTTTTTGCATATATTCTCGTACGATAGTTTTTAAAGAGAAACTGGAAGTTGACCATAGTTGTCCAGTCGGTGCATCTCTAACCTAAATGTACGCTTGTGTGCTTGCGTGTCATTCCTGCACCTTTGCTTTTGTCAGTGTAACACTGGACATGCCACACACCGAACTCCATTCAGCCTAGCATAAAATTATAAGATTATATCTTGCTCGACATAAGAAGGTGCATAAGATCTGAACTCCAGCCCTGATGCTCGCCTTCCCTCATCAATGCATCTCCACTGCTGATGGAGTCGGTGTGTTCAGAGTTGGACTGCCAACAATCAACCGACCCACAAACTGATAAACTGAACTCTCACAAACACACACACACAC
>NW_006800084.1:1190747-1361301 GCF_000485575.1 Poecilia formosa
TTTTTTTTAAAAAAAAGAAAAAGAAAATGTGAACTATGGTGGAGAAAACGTGACTTATAAACTTTGCTTTACTTTTCTAGACAACAAATTGCTATGGTGTAAAATGAAGTGATAATTGCTGAGACATAATGTAATTATAAGTGATAATATTATTCTGGGATTGAATTATTTAACAACTTGAATATGGTCATCAGGTATGCCTTAATGAATGGATTCCCTCTTTCTAAATGGAACTGGTCTAACTGGTCATACTGGCATAATGTGAAAGCTTACTCTTGACTTTGTGCCTACCTTTGTTTTCTTGTTGTTGCTTTATCCTTTTACATTTGGTTGCTCTTACTGAGTTTGTATTATTATTGTTATATTTTTTATATAATTTAAATCAGATTTTTATTTTATTTTTTGGCAAATGAACATTTCCAGGACCATCACAACATCTGGTTTTTCATTTAGTGTGATGAAAAGTCATCGGGTGCCACGTTTGCAGTTCAGATTGTTTAAGAAAATAAAATAGACTTTTTTTTTTTTTAAGAAAAAGTAAAATTTAAAAGGAAATGGTGCTGAAAATGATGGTTGAGTGGAAATGAATGGGTTGTGCTTCCTCACAAGGTATTTAAATGTTCCTGTATGCGTTGTCTATGGAAATAAAACAATAAAAATAAATAAAACTAGGAGGAAAAAGTGAAGGATTTGGGCATCACATGCACTTTCTTGACCTAAGTTGAAAGTGCAGCGGGTTAAACCTAGTTACATGTAAAGTCTATACAGATGTTTGACAAATACCCCCAAAGCAGATTATACTAAGACATTTGTTTAGCTGACTTTGAGATATGATGGGTGATTGTGGAGGATGTTTATCGTTCTTAGATTAGTTGGGGGGGAAAAAAATCTAGCAGGTTTGGAGTTAAAAAAGAAAAAAAGAAAAAGCATCTAATTACAGGTGGCTAGATCTCCAGAACCTAAGATGTACTGTTTATGTAATTTAAATGAATCTTTAGTTTTCATCTGTTCACCCTGTGGCTCTGTTTACTTTTCATGAAGCAGAGAATAATTAAAACACAAGTTTAAACAGCTACTCACTGATTTCATATCGTTTCTGAGATTGGAGTTTGTTTGTTTGTTTGTTTGTTTGTTGTTTTTTTTATGAGTTTTGAGAGGAGTTGAATGAATTTATCCGGACGTTACGTCTGCAGCCGGTGAAGGTAAAACAGAAACGAAAGCAGCGACAGAGAGAAAGAGAGAGAGGGAGAGAGAGGCTGGACTTAGCTTCAGAAAGCAACAAGATGATTGGTGTCAAAGGTCACGGCTAAATCCGATTTGCTGAAAAGAATAGAACATAAAAGTAAGTTGACGCACTGGAAGAAACACGAGATGTATACATGACCACACATCAAATGGGGTAACGCTGCATTTTACTCACATTGTTAGATAAATTTAGAAAATACTCATGTATGGCTAATATGATCATCTTGAATAAAAGTAACACAATATGAGGAAGTTTAAGATTTTAAGCAAAAATGTGAAGAACTTTCCATTGTAATGGTTAAATAACATCGACCATTGTAGTTATGAAAATCATTTTTTAGTTTTTGGATTCGGAGAAAATATATGTCAGCACAAAAGTTTGTAGTAACTTGCAAATAAACCTGCTTATTTGTAGATTCACCATTATAGCAAGCTGATGGTTGCTTTCCAGAGTCGTTTCTGGTCATGTAGCGTTTTTATTTTTTTATATATTTTTTTTTAATGAAGCAGGCTCCTTTCTGCAGGCCGAACAGCTGTGTGCAGCAACACGAGGGGGAGGGGCAGCACTGCATCACTTTAATTCATGGACATTGTAAGACCCATTCTTAAAATTATTCTTCATAAATAAGAAGAATGCATACTGTGAATTTACCTCACTTGGATAAACGGTACAAGTCATGCAATGAGTTAAAATAAATTATTTGATCAGATTTAATCCACTTTATTTTCTGTTGAAGCTTGAAAAGTCCTGGCCAGAATGCATCTTGATCTTGTTACAACACAGAGTAAAGGTTAATACACACTCAGCGAGAACAGAGGAAGAATGAGAACAACACTTCAAACTTCACATGAAAGTCCTCATAAGTCCCTCAGAGGCTAGCTCTGAGCTTTTCTCAGAGGAATAATGTATTTATATTAATGTTATTTGTCAGACACCACAAAAGAAAAGAAAAAGATTTGCAGCTTGTGTCAAAAACAACCTGCAAAAGACGAGAACATATTTTGCGTAAGATCATAAAGAGATGAATGTGAAGGGGTCTTCCAGAGAAACAAAAGCAGATAAACCAGAAAGCAGGTCCTTAGTCATAATTTAAAACAAATAAATTGATTTAAAACACGATATTTGCCCTTCGTTACACATGCGGCTTCCAGCAACATCGTCTTTTAGCGTCTTCCTTCAGTCACAAGAGGAGCGTTGGCTACGTGTGTTTGGGACGAAACGTTTTGTTTACATTTTTAAGAGACAGAAATCCACAACAAAGTTTCTTTTGTCTTTGTGGCTGGATATCTGCTCAAAGAAGAGATAAATGAGCATCCAGTAGCTCAAAATCAGCTAAAAAAAACAAAAAAACACCTGCACTACCTTAAAGATCACAATTTGACATGCATTGGCGTGAAGCTAAATAAGAGCTTCATAGTCATAATCACTGCATTTGGATTATTTTAAATTTTAAAAAATAATAATCAACCTGCTGTAATGTGAATTTATTCAGTAAGCAGCGGTGATTCTTTACAGTCTAGAGGATATTTAACTTTCTGTGAAACTAAATCTGAGGTTTGAATTTGTCCCACAGCTGAAGTGAAACCACGTGGTATCGCAAAGCAGGATTTAAACACTCTTATCTCTCCACAATCAAGCTGCATTATATTCCAAATCTGATTTCTCACTTCTCTGCATAACACACAACAGTTTTTCAATCAGATTTGTGTGTGTGTGTGTGTGTGCGGGGGGGGGGGGTTATTTTGGATATTTTGATAATGTCCAGTTGAATTTTCTTTGGTTTCTAAAGCCATTGGATAGAAAACAAAAATCACTTCTGATATTAAGAAACAGAAGCTATTGTGTGATCCAGACCAATGTTTCACTGTCAGTGAGGAAAAATGAGGTTTAAAAGATGAAGAGAAATGTCAGGATTTTTAGTTGGAGACTTTAAATTTTCCAAAAGGTAACTTTCACACAGAGACTAGGATCAAACTTTAGTCATCTAAATACTAACTACTAACACAGGAACCTGATTCTTCCACTCAGGTTAATTTTGTTTCTGTTTTTTGTGCATTTATTGGATCTTTTGCTCTTTTATCACTTTTAATTATTTTCCTCTGCAGTAATTATTCAGCAGCTGTTCATAATCACCTGATTTACTCACCTGAATTCAGTATCATTCTTCATTCTCTATAAATTCACTGGTTTCTATTTTCCTTATTGCCCTGGTTCCTATAAATCCACTCCATTATCCACCTGCTGTCATTTGATTCCACCTTGACGACACCGAAACGTAACAGCATTTTCAACAATATCTTCACAGTTTTCTCATGATCCAGAGTTCACTAATATTCGAAGCATCACAACAACAACAAAAAAAAAGTTTACAATTTCTGTATTCCTGCTGTTACGCAAAAGCACGGTGCCGTTTTCAGGGCGATAGATAACTGTGTTTTTACTATATTTTTTTTTCCCAACCCCTGACTAAACACAGTGTCATCTCACTGAAACTGATGTAGCGCCAGATAAGACGAGTTCATTTTCCAAAGCTTGTTCTGTGATCATAATACAGCGCAAAAACATCACACAAACATTTCCCAGGACTTTGTCCGCTGGAAAGCTTTTCTAAACACCCGCCGGAGAAAAACACTCATCTTCCAGCGGCTGACACCAGGAGGACAGCTGATGACAACAATGCACCGGTTCATGTCTTTATTTGGGGTGGAAGCGCCGGAGTCCTCGCTCCGAGCTGCTTAAGTGCTTAGAGCCAGCTCGACTCATCCCTGTTCTGTAAATACAGAGGTAATGTGTTGGTTTGTGAGCGTGTGTTTACACTCCCGGGTCACAGGGTTGTGTTTTACGTTTTAAATGGCCAGACCACTGTTGCCCCATTTACAAGAAGTAGATGAGGATTGATGAAAGTCCGCCTGCAACATCTCTTCACGTCGCAGCTCCTACCATAAATAAGGTGGGAGATATTTGCCCCAGATTTCAAAGCTCACAAAGAACACCTCGACTGCTTAGCCAAAAGATCCTCTGGTGTTCAGAAATGTCTATAGACGTTTATTCAGCTGGACTAAGGAAAGCTAAAAGTCAGCGTGAAAACCAGGATTACACTTTGGGGAAACAGCAGAAATAAATGCTGGGTTTATGGTGGGAGGGTTTAGTTAAATTGAGAAAAATGCAAGACAAATTTGTAAAGAGCGGCTTGTGCGTTTGTATCGAATTCAAATCAAATTTGCTTCAAATCATAAAAACACAAAAACAACACACAGTGAACACGTGAAACACTACATTTTTTCAAGTGGAGTCGTTACACATCAGATTGTTGATTAATATTTTGTTGATTATGTTTCAAAAGCAACTCTAGATTTAAAGGCACTCAGTGTTTCAGCTGTTTTGCAGTTTTCTGTATGTTTCCACCAATATGAACTAAACAACACATTGATCAAACTGTATCACTTATTTTCCAAGAGATGAAGTAAGAAATTGTACTGAAAAAGTAAAGCTTTTCAGTACAACTTTAAATAACAGCTTGTAATCACCAGTAATTATACACAATATTCACACCACAATGTAAATAAAGACACATTCCTGTATATTTAGTATAAATTTCATCTGAATTCATTTGTGTATGGAAAAAAAAAAAAAAAATTATATGTTGCACTCTATAATCTGCTGAGTCATTTCTTTAACACAGATGCTGAGTTTATGCTGATAGGATGAGTTAGGTAGTTTTGACCAATTAAACATTTTGAGTCCTAAATTTTTGGGGTAAAAAAAAAAAAAAAAACAGAGAGCAGAACCTGTAGGATCAAAGTGTGTTTTGAAACATCGTCACATCGTTCGGGATCATTCCTGCAATTTAGCCTCTGTTATCAACGCAGAGGAATTGAAGCAAAGGTGGAATCTAAGTTTGCAAGCTGAAAACCAGCCTGGCTTTTGTCAACAAAAACTTAACGGAGGAAAATTCATACCTCATGTTGTTTTGGCTGAGTCCCTCCAGCAGAGATGACAGATAAAACAAATGGCACTGCTGACCGCAGATCAGGCATGATTTTAGGTTTAAGACGTAATTGGATAGGAGTGCTTTCTCATTTAAAGTTTAATCGCTTATGTGCTCTTGTTTATATCCACTTTGTTTACGTGTGAGACTGCTGGCCCAGAAGTAGTTCACGCAGTTTCTGCAAAGTGTCGCTGATTTTTTTCCAGAATTATTTAAGTAAAAAAAAGCTTAAGTGTTGAATTTGAAGTTTTCTTTTTTCTTTTGCTTACAGAATTAAATTTAAAACAAAAAGTCTGTAATGTTGAGAACATCTGGGGACTAAACTGCATAAAATGTAGAAACAATATGAGATGAAACATGGATTCTTGAGTTTAATTGTTTTTTGTTTTTTTTACGATGACTAATGGATAAGAATGTATTGAATTAGCAGTCATGGCGATTTTGCTCTGTTACTGTTTCTTACATTTGCAGTTTGCAAACATTTTGTGGTTTAATTACACGCCTATTACTGCTTTACTGACAAATATAAAACGGCAGAACACAGGAACAAAATGGCAACGTGCAAAATGTGGATCAGAGAGGATTAAACTGGAACAGCTGAATTGTTGGTCTCACTTTTTTGTTACTGCTTATAAGTGTTGGAGGATGGAGTTACTAGATGCAAATTATTCTTTAAAAGGCCATCCCTACATTTAAAAAAATGGCATCTTCACTGATGTTTTGGAGGTTTGAGAGTTGTATAACAAGTGGGAGTTGGTAACTGTTTTAATGGGAAGCCATGCAGGGAGGTATTAGTAAGTTTTGTCTTGAGTTTTCTCCTACTTGTCAGCTTCTCCGCATGGACTGATGAAGGTTCAGCATCTTCTGTTGAAAGTGAGAAATCAAGATGTTATTGATGAAATTCAGGAAATAGCCACACTGCTGGATGGAGTGAAGACACAACAGAGTGTGTTTTCTATGCAGAGTTAAGTTTGACACACATCTTAATTTTGTTTTGGTCATATTCTTTGATAAAAAATGTTTAGTTTTATCATTTTGTCATTTAGGTTTCAGTCCAGTTTTAGTTTTAGTTGACTAAATTTACTCCAAATTAACTTTGGTTTTTAGTTTTTTGCATGATTACGATTGGATAGTTTTCAGGCTACCTTGTTTCCAGGTGTCTCTTCAGATTTGTAGAGCTTTTCTTTTGTTTCTTCATACAAAATGTATTTGTTGATGTCTTTATGTTCTGATATGTTCATTCTTTCTTTCTTTCCCGTTTTTGCACTTGTGAACATGTGATCTCCACCTTGTTTGGTCCTGCCACGAAGGAAATTTAAGTCTGCTATTGGCCTATTCAGGTCATCCTTCTAAAATTAGATCTGATTGGATATCATCTCGCTCCAACATTCTTCTTTCATTTTTTACACAAAGTCTTCATCATGATAAATGAGTTCACACCAAGTTTTCGTCTAGATAACTGGAAAAATGTTGTGGAAATTATTCAATATCTCATTGCTTAATGATTGTGCTTTGATTGATTCCAACCAGAAACCGTGTTTAGCAAATTTCAAGGAGCAAAAGCAGCCGTTTGTTAAAGCCTGCACTCTGTTAATAAGTGATGCAGTTCATAACTGCATAACTTTCCCCTGTTTGATGATAACAAATCCACCAGTCCTGTCATAAACTGCGCAGTTAAACAGTAAGAATGACAAACACCAGGGCTCTTTGTGAGGCCTGAAGACACATGAGGCTACTTCTACTTATTGTTTCCTTTTACTGCTATGAAATAGAGTCAATTTAAGTTTTTCATTTAAGACATTGTCCAGACAATTCCTGTTGTAAGGTTATCGCAAAAGGTTTTGTGTACATTTTTGTGCAGATATTCGCAAGAAGAGCTGCAGCTGTTCTTTTTAATCTTCTCTCTGATTCTGGAAGGTCTCTTCATGACAAGATGCTAAAACAGCAGGAGGCGTTTTGTTTCTTGTGGTTTTTATTTTGCATTACAGGAAAAACTCAAGATGAAAGAAAGGTACCAAATATATTTGGGCCTTTCAGAGCTTTATATTTCTCTCAACACTATAAATGACCACTTTAATGTAGTAGAGTAGTACAATTTCATCATATTCAGTAACTCAGTTCACAGTTGTGGATGTTTTCAAGCCTTTATTTTGGTTAATCTTGATGGTTTTCCACTTACAGTTAATGAAAACATGAGAATATTATGCCAGACCGGTAAAAAAAATATGAACATGTGCTCATTGGAGCACATGTTCTAATTTATTGAATATAACAATTCACCTCCAACAATTTAATGATCCCTAGAAAGTTGTTCCCTGATAAATCACCAAGCTTCAGTCATAACTCTGGATTGAAATGTCTTATCAGTGACGGTAAAAGTCTCACAAGCTGGACGCTTTCCTGGAATAGACCTGGCTTTTAGGCAGCGGTCATGAATGTTTAACACATTCACTTTATTTTATCAGGCCTAGTCTATCCTGAAACAAGCTTCGATGTTTTTGTCTTTCCATTTTCAAGCTGTTAATCTAATCTAAAGAATTTGGAGGTAGACCTTCTTGATTATTCCACACTTTTCTGTTGCACCTGTACCTTTGGCAGCAAACATGGCCTTTGGCCTTTTGTTACCACCAAAAGGCCAAATACATATTACAAGCTTAATATGTATTTGGCTTCTCCATGTTGGTAGTGGTGTCAGGTGTCCATTTATACGCAAAAGTTTTCACACAATCACTCTAGAGCACAGTTGTTAAACTCCAGTCCTCAAGGGCCACTGTCCTGCAGTTTTTAGATGTGCCACAGTAAAAAAACACTGGAATGAAATGGTTTAATTACCGATAAGTTCTCCAGAGCCTTGCTAATTATTCTATTCAGGTGTGGTGCAGCAGAGGCACATCTAAAAGTTGCAGGGCAGTGGCCCTTGAGGACCGGAGTTTGACACCTGTGCTCTAGAGAGACAAATAAAGCAGCCATCTTTAAAAGCGTCATATGAACCCAAAGTACCCAGTGAGAACGTTCACATGCAAAATATCGTAATTCCATGTAGAAAAAGCCCCATCCACCTCTTGAATTAAGTATTGTTAATTATTATGTATCAGTATTATGTAAAGTTGACTTTTTTTTTTTTTTTTGCTTTATATCAGGAGTGTCAGGAAGAGCAGACAAAGGTTTTAAATTGCGGAGTTAATTTTTTTTTTAAGTTTAATTTGATGTACTTTATTTGGTAACACTTTATTTGAAGGGGTGTGCATAAGACTGACATAAGACTGACATAAACATGACATAACACCTGTCATGAACATGAATGACTCTTCAATCATAAACAGTTGTCATAAAGAGTAATTTGGCAAATAATGGCACTTTTAATGTAAAGGTGCACTAAAAGTTGCATTAAAAATTCCTTAAAAGTGTAAACTCTGCATTATTCAGAAAATAATTAAACGTTTAATGCAAATGTCCATTAAAACTTGCTTTAAAAGTCAATTAAAAGTGTCAGTCTTGCATTAAGTGTCATTATTTACCAACAACGCTTCATGACAACAGTCATAAAGATTAATGAAGACTCCTTCATGTTTATGACAGTGAAATGTCATGTTTATGACAGTGTAATGTCAATCTTATGCACAAACCCCTTCAAATAAAGTGTTATCACACAATACTGCCACTTTAATTTTTATATGAAATTAAATATAAGGTTGGAAAAAGAAGAAGGACGTTATAGGGTCTATTATTTTTTTCATAGCTGTATAATAAAATGCATTTCTTGGTTGCTGCTGCGTCATCACTTATGTATTTTGAACACATTTACGTCCAAAACGTAGGTAAGGCCAAACAGTTTCCTGTGCCGCTGTAGATTTGATTTGAACTGCGCACCCTGCGTTTTGTCGCTCCCTGGTGGCCACTGATGAGCACTACACCCCGAGCAGGAACACAGTGCTCGGAACATACCGCCTCCTGTTGCTGCACCTCACTGTGGGATCTGCAGTCGACCTTTCAGGCTACACACATGAACGCAGAAAGCTCGTTGACGCGTCTCCCCGCTATGTGCGACCAGGAGGACGGTCGGTGGAGTTCACCAGCGCGGCGCCTCCTGCTCTGAGCCCGGAGCTGCTGGAGTAAACTGGGCTCTCGTCTTTGCGGGGGAATTTTCTTCTTCTCCTCTTTTCTGTCTTTTGGACCCAACTTGTCAGAGAAGCAACAGAAGGAGGGAGGGAGGAGGCGGTTTGTTTCGTCGCTGTCTTCCAAGAAAGTGTGAAACAAGTGTAAAGACAGAGAGCAACAGATGTTTTTGGTGAACATGCAGCTGGCGGAGGAATGAAAGCGGCAGCGAGGCACCGGCGGCCCTTCCAGCGGTTCTGCTGCTGCGGAGTCGGGCTGGTCGCCGTCATTTGGCTCACGCAGGTCCTCCAGGCTCCAGGTGAGACCTTAATTAGGACGCACGGCTGCGTGGCAGCGACGGAAGTTCACTCTAACTCCAGTATTATAACTTAGTGCTTAAAAATATACCCCAATCTGAGTACTATGTAAAATTATTTGCAGTGAAAATGACAAAAAAGACGAGCAAAAGTACATGTTGTGCTATATTAGTAGTATTAATAGTAATATTAGTCTAATGTCTATTAATTTTTATTGTTATATATGCATTTATTTTATTAAACGTACAATTTTGTATCTTTTAAACGACATGCATATCTTAGAAGTAAGTCAGTATCTTCCTTTTAAAATCTCAAATTTTAGTGTATAACCACATGCTGTTATCAGACGGCTATGCATTCTCTTTATTCCCATTCTGGTTGAATGTTTAACCTTTAAAACGAGCTGAACTTGCAGAGTTTAGATTGACTCTCCAGCAGCACGCCCTGCTGCTGCATGACATACTTCTGCGTTTTTCCTGACATGACTGCAGCCCATCCCTCAGCCTCTCTGTCTGGGCTTCTTGGGATGATTGACTCTGTTCACCCTGCAGGGAGGTGACAGATTGTTGATCATACAACGTGGGCACAAACTGTGGCATGTGTAAATCCAATCACTGGGGGTGTAGGCTGGGCATTATCTGTAGCAGAGGACAAACTGTGACTAGGCACGCTAAAGACACATTATTTCATGAACAAACTGTTTTTATATGTGAAAAACAAGGTGGATTTTAATAATAAAAGATGGTAAATTAAAAAAGTATGACTTATTTTGAAACAAACTGATTTGGTAAACAGAATCCTGGTTTCCACCTGATTTCAGTTTATAAAAATCAAATTAATGCAGAGAAACGACTTGATTTGCCATGATTTGTGTGGCATGACTAACCTGTGTAAATATACATCTGTATGGCTGTATATGTAGATAAATATCTATTTGTTTTTTTAAACAGTAACAGTAAAATGAATACCTAGACTGCTGAAATATTTTAACAGTGTTTTGTGTATAATTTTGCCGGTTTTGGTGCGCCTTCCTTCTTAACCCAAGCCTCGGCTGTTGTTGTTTCACAGTTGAAAATATTTCTAAAACAGGGAAGTTTGTGTTTCTCGTGGTCACATCCTCTCATTTGGCAGAGGGCAGCCGTAGGGAGGCCAGAAAATACTCCTGTCTCTCTGCTTCTTCCTTTTGCTTCTTATTGAAAGGAGTTTAAAATGTTGGAACGTACGACAGAACTAGGGAGGAACAATATGAACAAAATATGAAGTGGAAATATGATTAACTCCCATTTTCCTCACTCTTCTCTTTCTTCCCCATCAGTTTTAGCCTCTAGGTCACTACGATCTGCAGTTGCACATAAATCAGATGTTTAGAGAGCAACACATCTTATGTTACAAACGATTTCTCCAAATTTAACACAAAATGCCAGTTTTAATAGCTAGAGTGGTTTCAGAGTAAATCAACCCCTTCTAGAGGAGCATCTTAATGCAGCACCTTTTGCTGTTATGACCTGCTGCATGATTCACAGTGAGACACCAGAGACGTCTTCACTTCGTTGATGTTGTTTGAGAAATGTTTCGGTTCGTTGTCCAAACCCAAACTTAATCTTCCCCGCAGACCGCTGATTTCCTGATAATTCATCGTAAGTTGTACCTTTCACACCCTCCAGATTTTCAGTGCAGCAAAAAGTCGAAGCTCCAGAGCATCACTGAGCCACCGCCTTGCTTTACTGCAGGCAGGGTGATTCATTCTTTCTCCTCCAGACGCACTGCTGGCTCTGAAAGCTAACATTTTGAGTTACTGCTTCACAGAATCCTAAAACCTCTTGGCTTACTTACACAGTTTGGATCCGGCTTCTTTTATGCTTTTGGTTCATAAGTGTTTTGCTTTCTGGAGTTCAGGCATTGAGCCCTTCAACTCTGTGCAGGTTTTTCTGCTGTCAGTGAAGAGTTTTTGACCATCAGCCTCCTCAGGAATAGCCGCTGGTGGTTCTACTTCCTGCCACATCCAGCCGAGATTCCTTTAACTGTAAAGCTGAAAACTGTCCAGCTGTATCGGCTTCCTTCATCTCTTCTTTGAGACAAGTTCTTTGCCCCTATTTCTAGCACGCAATAAAACTTTCTGTTATCTCAACTAACAAAGCATCTGATTGGTTGCATCGACTGCGTCTGATTACCACATATCGTTTGCAAAGGTTGTGAAGAATTATCCTCTGGGGGATTGAATGATTTAGATCAGGGGTGTCAAACTCATTTTTGTTTTGGGACAAATCACAATCATGAATGCTCTTAAAGGGCCGGTTGTGACAGAATGTATTGATAAAACCTGAACACAAACTGTTAAAATATCAATGAATTCTTATAATTAAATAATATTACTGAACTTTTGCGATATTTTTGTGATTTTTTTTTGCAATAAAAATTAAAGTGTTTGTGTTAATTTGGAAATATTTGCGATATTTGCACTTATTTTGGCGGTAAATGCGACTTTTTATTACCCACTTTATAAATTATGGATTATAATCTGTCATCAGTTAAGAATGAGGCAGCTATTTAGTACAAGTAAGAAAGTTTTTGAGAATTTTTGAGAAAGATCTGCAATAAACTCCCAATTGTGTACAAGTGCAAAAAAGGTTGGTGGCTTTGTGAGAATTTCCATGATAATTTTCAAGAAACTGGAGGGAACTGATTGATATAATTTGGCAGTAAACGGATAAAAACTGCATTGATTTGTTTGATAACATAATATTAAAGCACATTTAGTGTTTAGTTTAGAATCTATAGGGCCACATACAAAGCTGTGGCGGGCCAGATTTGGCCTTGAGTTCGACACATATGATTTAGATTGTGCAGTAGTCAATGGAACTGGATTTAGGGTTGATTTTGGAGGAAATCCTTATGACATTACTTTTATTTATTTCAAAGAATAAGTGTTGAATGTTGGCAGTGAACCTATTTTGCAGCAGAGTTGGAATAATTTTAGGAGGCTCTGAATTAATTATGGGCACAAGTCCATCCGGTTGGTACAAATAACTCCACTGAAAGCAGAACCCATCATACTTTCTGCCTTTAAGCTGTTAAAATGGTCAACCGCTGTCAAGATGTTGCAGATACTTGTATCTGTTTGTGTTCTATATTATCTATTTGTTCATGATTTTTCACAGGAGTAACTCGCAGATCTCCATAAAACAATGACTATTTTTAGTAGAAGCTGTCTTAGTAGGCAAACAATAAAATGACAGATATTAGATTATATTTACTTTCTGCATAGAAACCCAGAGAAATGTGTTGGTTCCGTGAAATACGGCGGCGATGCCCCTAAAGGCGTCACCCCACCCCCTCACTCTCCTCCAGCTCGTCATCCGCTCGTCGCCTTTGCTGATGTGGTCACACACTGTCACACACATCCTCAGCAGATGCTTCAGCACCATTTTCCCCCTTCGCCTCCCGCGCGCATCCAACGGATTCGAGTAGCTGAACTTTTTCATTTCTGCCAGGAGTGTTTTAATTCCCATTTGGGCTTCATCCTGCTTCTGCTGCGTGCCATCCCTTTGTGGCAGAGTGTCCCGTTGTATGAGCCGTGTCATTAATATTTATGCTTCACCTTTAAATTATGAGTGTGCCATCAACCTGAAGAGGTTCTCTGAACACAGACCAAGGCTGCTCGCTCGAACCTTTTTGGCAAAGCTTGTGGTCTGCTGATTGTAATGGTGACAGGCAGAACAATACTGGAAAATATTAGACATGCTGCTGTGTCCACAATAACACAGCTTTTGTAGCCATTTATGGCTATCCGTGTCTAAGCCGGTTTTTTTTAATCAGGAGCTGCAGTAGTCATAGTTAACAGTAAATAAATGCCGCAGTAAATCTGGGTAGTTAATAAGCCATGCACACCTTTACGCTGCTGCAGAGTAGAAATGTTTGATGTTAACTGAAGTTGTCATAAAATGTCAGCTTCTTGGCAAATCCTACAGAAGATGCTACTAAGCTCAACAAAAAAAAAAAACCTTTATGGAAATGTGCTTGAAGGAATAAGAGTTATCTATGTTGTTTTGTTTTTTTTCTTAAACCACCTGGACTTCAACTAGACCACAGATTAGACATCAGAGATTAGAAAGCTTGCTCTGAATCTAAAGATTCAGTATGGTATGCTCCAGATGAAGATTACTGCTTATGTAATGTAATTGTGGCCAGAAATCTAATCAACCTGTGTATTTACGGTGCTCTGAGAAAGGCTTCATTCCCCTTAAACTTATTCATATTTTGTGGCATCACAACCACAGACCTCAGTCTGTTGGGATTTAATTTGTAACACAAAGTAGCATCCTTGTGTAGTGGATGGAAAATGATACATTTTATTTAGTCAGACCCCTTTAATCTGACACCTTTAAATAAAATACATCACAAATAGCTGCTTTGTGAAGTTGTCTAGTTAGTAGAGTCCAGAAGATTGCGGAAGACTTGAGACATGGGCAATGGTTCACCTTTCAGTCAACATAAATGGCCCAGTCAAAGTCCAGATCTAAATGTGGCACGACTTGAGAACTGAGGCTCATTGAAGCGCTCCATCCTGTCTGACTGAGCTGGGTCAACTTTGTACGTTTTAGGTGTGTAAAACTGGGAAAAAAGCACAACCAGAAGATTTCCAGTGCAGTCAAAGGTCAAAGTATTAACTCAGGATGGTTGATGCACATCACCTTTCTCTGAGTTTTATGAGTAAGAAAATTAACTATATATCTAGGCCTGTCACAATAAACAATAAATCAATTAATCGCATGATAAGTTAAAAGAAACTCTTTTTCCCTCTTTTTACAAAAACTGGATGATAAAAGTTTCAGTCTGGTGTTTTAGTCCCAACTAGCCCTTTTTTTCCAAAGACAATTTAGTTCACAGAGACTTAATAATTTATTTTATTTGTTGTTTTCTTTATTTAATTTGGGTTTTCCAAATGTTTTCCAGTTCCAGTGTTTAAATGTTCATTAGAATTTAAAGTCTATTGAACTTTGAGAATGTGTTCTTGCATTTTTATGCCATTATAATTACTATTATATTACTTGAATATGTTCTTAAAACAACAATGTTATCGTTTATTGCAGTAAGTTCTGGGACAATTTATCGTTCAGCAAAGTTTGTTATTAAGACAGGCCTATATATATATAAATATATATATATATATTTCTTTGTTTTCTTCTCCTTCACAATCTTGCATCACTTTAAGTTGGTTTATTAAATAAAATACCAATAAAATTCACTGACAAACTTCAAGCAACATCAACTCCTTTTAAAGACTCTGTAAAATAGTTGATTAGTTACATTTCTAAGTTAGAGTTAAGTTCTCCGTTGTAGTTTAGGGTTTACTGTAGTTTCTTCTTGATGAAGCAGCCTTTACAGAGCTTATTCTTTCAGTGTTTTATTTGTAAATATTAGTCATAGAGCTTGTCACATAATTTTCCTGGCAGTCACTGGGGAAAGTATTAACAAGTCTGTCATTCTTGGTGTTTAAACCCAAGAACATAAAACCTAATGACCAGAAAAAGGGTTTAAAGTTTGCTAAACGCACCAGTTAGGAGCTTTTGAGATCAAAATGTTCTCATAAAGATTTATGTGTTTTATTTTTTGCTGTGCATATAGAAAGCAGATCAGATTCATTGCCTGACATTTAAGGACTCGTTTCTGCTGCATTATGTCTGTACGGAAAGCTTTATAGCATTGACAAAAAGCCTTATCATTATTTATTACTTTGTTATCTACCTGTGAGGCCATAAATGTCCACAAACTGTTTAATGGCGTTGAATAACAGCTTTGTCTGAAATATCCCTGTTCCTTTGTGTTCAGTCCTGCTCTTTTGTTGAAAACTTAGTGTCCCGGTTGGTCTGTAAAGTATCCGGTAGGTTAAACAGGTAGTAAATTTTTTAACACCGTTCTGGATCACAGGGAAAATGACTAAATATGGTCTGTTACCATACAGATAGTAAAACTCAATCATACTGAATCTGAAATGGTCAATACACTTTAAATGACCTAAATCAGACCTTTTCATTTATGCCACTTTCACTCAAATAAAACAGAAAAAAGAATCTGAATCATATATTTCCCTATCTAATATAAAAGAAGGTTATGACAACAAGAAATGCTCATTGGGTTAAACTATAAACATTTATTTCTTTAATATTTAACTTTTTCCTAAAAATATGTCAACTAAACAAACACATCAAAAATAAAGAAGGAAGAGCTCATTTTGATCCATTACTGTAACAATGGGAATTAGGGGCATGCTGCAAATTTATGGTGCAGTTTTCCAACTGAGTGACTTTACAGTAAAAAGCAGAAATAAAAAAGTTTATTTTTTCCCAGCAGAGCTGCTGCTGGGAAGAGGCAGGATGTTAGCGTGACATGAAGCTTTCTGGCAATTGGTCATGAGAAAGGTATGCTGAAAATATGGCTTATTCATAGAAAACAGACAAATTTACTAGTACTAAATTTGATGTGGTTCTTGCGTTTCAATATATTATGCAGTTCATCGCACTAACAACACTGCAGGATGTTGTCACGCTTTGATGTGGTGCATTCATGTTGAAAAAAGGAGATATTTTTGAGTTTCTTATCAGGTAACGACAGGTCAGAGCAGAACGACCTGAAAATCAGCCATTTCTGGTTAAAAACACATTTTATGACGCATCTTTGTTAATAAGTTATTGAACATTTAAACAGTTTCTGTTAAAAAGCTGATGTTGCCTCCATATTTGGTATGAATAGATAAATGACCATTGGCAGGATCATTTTTATAAATGTAGATATTCAGAAGAAATGCTCCTTCTGTAACAATCTACTAATATTTCATTGTTTAGAATAAAACAGTCATTTAATTTCTTTTACCTGTTCCAGCTTATTGTTTTTTTATATATATAAGTATAAAGTCTAATTATATGAAGTGATTTAGGTGCAGAATTAGGCCTGAATCAATAAATCAATTAATTGAATGATAAATTAAAACAAATTCATGGCATGATTTATCATTTATCTCTTTTTTCTCTCTTTCTACCAAAAACTGGATGATAAATCTTCAGTTTGGTGCTTTGGTCTCATCCAGTCCTTTTTTTTTAGAGGACCGTTTTGTTTACAAAGACTTCAAAATTTATTTTATTTGTTGTTTTGTTTATTTATTTTGGATATATTAACATGTCTTCCAGTTCCAGTATTAAATGTTCACTAGAATTTAAAGTTTTTTTAGAATGCCCTCTTGCATTATTATTTTGCCATTACTGTTATATTACTTAGAAATTATCTCAAAACAGCAATATTATCATTTATCGCAATAACTTCTGGAATAATTAATTTGTCTAACAGAAAATTTTAAAAATTTCTGACTTATTTTACCACCTCATACAAAAATGATTTATTCTACAGCACTTTTTTAGTCTAGCAAATTACAACTAGATGGCTCTAGTTGTAATTTCTCCACCTGGAGTCTTTATTCAGCTTTTAAAAACAGGATTAGGTTATTTCCATACAAACTCTACAAATCAGATTTTATCTCTGGTTGTTCTGGCACCGCTCTTCTATATTTACATCATGAACTAAGTTTTGTCATCTACACCAACAATCAGTTACGTCTGACTTACAGGTCAAAGGTCAACGTCAAAAGGAAGACAGTAATTTTAAGTACCCTATATTTTTAACTCTTGAATTTTTCACATATTGTCATGTTTCTAGCAACAAATTTGTTTTGTAGGAACAATGGACCAGAATAATGGCAAAGTGAAAGGAACATTATTTATGGTTATTCACAAATAAAAATCTTAAGAAGAGGTGTTCATTTGAGTCTTATTATCTATCAAAATGTTTTACACATTTGGAGAGTGAACTTTTTGTCTGTTCTTTGAACAATATCACCTCGGACCCATGCTATTCAAGCCTTGCCACAATTCTTAATTTGATTTATTTAGATTTGTACTTTGACTTGGCCATTTTGACACTTCCATTTTGACACATCAACATGGTCGTTGTCGTAGTGGAAGATGAACCGTCACCTCAAGACTCTTACAGCTTGCAAATGTCACATTACCCCTTGAAAAATGACACATTTTTGACAAATGTCTACGTTAGGACATTTTTGATTTATTTTAAGAAATTAAGAAGGTTTTAAAATAAAGAAAAACATTAAACTCTTAGAGAAACAAGATGTTATTCAGCACACCTTATTCTAGAAGATTGTCTCTTCTGCTGCCTGGAAAATGAAACAGTCATACAGTAACTGTCTTCAGTCAGAGGCATCATTACAGGACAGACTGCTACTGGACATATTTCCTCACCATTCTTCTTTTCTATTAAAATGTCATGAATATATTGGATGAAAAGCCCAAACAGCTAAAGTTAGCAGTTTTCAATTACCACAGTTATTAGGAACCATAATAAGGGGTCTAAAGAGCCACTTGCAGCTCCACAGCTGCAGGTTACAGACCTCTGATGTTGACCCAAAAGTTCAATTTGCTGTCATATGACCACAGCACCCACTCCATATGACCTGTGGCAAACATTAAACAGGGCCTTGTAGGGCTTTCTTTCAAAAATGAAAGCCCTGCCACTCTTCAATAATGTCACAATTGTGGAGCTCAAGAAATAAAGCAAATTTTTCTACATTTCTCCCTCTCTGCAGGTCCAAATTACCATGAACCTTGACTGCTCTCCTCATTAATTTCCTCCTGCTGCACAGTATGTTAAACGCTTGAGATGTGGCATAGTCTAACTTTTCTTTAAACTTCACAACTTTCTGACCTGTCTGCGATGTTCCTCGGTTTTCATTAACCGACTTCCAGACCGAACGTGTCATAGACGATACAGCCAAATTTGTAGAACCGTAATTCCGCCACACGTTGCGCTATATGAAAAGATCCAGCGGTTTCGGAAAGGGGAGACGTTGCGCTTTCCAGCCAATATTGAGTTATTACGGTAATTTCACCCCCGCCGTAGCAGGCAGTGAAATTAATCTGAAGGGCACTCGGTAAATTGCGAAAATAACTTGCTAGATATTGAGAGTTCCAGTTGTTATGGATAAATGGGAAAATATATATTTACTCACAGGACATTTAAAGAACTGCGTACAATTACAATAAGCAAAAATATCCAGGCAGGGATTGAAACTTAGGTCTTATAGGGTTAAGCTATATGCTAAGTAGCAAATAGCTAGTTAGCAAATCGCTAAGTAGCTTCTGAGTGCATTACCTCTGAAACCTTCACAGAACAACTGGATAGAGTTTAAATCACACACAGGTGGACTGCATTGACTATGTGGAGAGTTGGCTGCATTAGAGTTTATTTATTTAAGGGTATCAGAGCAAAGGGGGGCAGTAAAGGTGGTTAACAAAAATTGTTCCAAGACTTTTTATATTTTCATTTGTCAAAATCTTTAAAAACCATTATTAATTTCGACTCTTTTGTGTTGATTGATGACATAAAATCCCAAAACCATAAATTCAAGTTTGTGGTTAAGTGGTATAAATATTTTTTCAGGGCTTGAGTTTAGCACTGCTGTTAAGCTAACCCCTGATGGAAACCCTGTTTAACTTCACCGCCACAATCAAACTTGCAGCCATAGTTATGAGGGCCTTTAAAGGAGTGTAATAAAAAATATTCTCCATGATATTCCACTGGAAGTCTTTGCTTTCTTATGATGATTGCTGCATCTAATAATCGTTTAGCATAAAGGAAAATCTGACTTTATGTTCCCAGAGGGATATCTTTAAATAGCCTCCTCTCTCAGCCAGCCGTTTACTGTATTTGGAGCCAGAACGTTTGTTTTTCACACACATATGAAGCATCTCATCCTCTTTCCATCCCAAAGAGTCTGTTACTCACCTCAGCGAGTTCAGAAAAATTTGAATCTAAAAAAAGAAACCGAGCAAACATGACGTTTTCTGCTCACCTTTTTATTATTAGATAAGATGTTTTTCTAGGTGACTTGTCCCAGTTAGGAGTGTGAAAATGCCGCAGAGCCATCTGTGGCAGAAACCTATTTGAATTTCATACGAGTCGAGCTCCTCTTGATGCCTCAACATGAAAGCCCTCAGGTCTCCTCTCGGCCGCGACCGCTGGCCTCGTGAAATGGGCTCATTGAGCTGTGAGGTACAAAGAGACACTGCAGCGCCTGGCAATCACGAAGTGCATCAGACACACAGACAGGCTGCTTCGTATTAATACTGCGGCGTGATGGAGAGTATAATAAATATCACTTTATCTCTGTGGGTGGTGAAGAAGGATGTCCGTGTTTTTTCTACCATAATTGGGATGGTTAGGCAGATCTATCTGAAGGGAGTTTCTTGGCTGTTGCCTCCCAAAAGCCTGTAGTGACCGAAATCCACATGAAGATAAACTACTGAAGAATGAAGCACAGAGATTGTTTCTGAACATACTGCTATCTCTCTCAGCCAGGAACATAAACTGCAAGATAGAGAATAAATCTGTTCAATTTTACTCTAAATCTTTTGGCTATTTCTGGGAATGTGTACAAGAAAGTCAGACAAAGTGGCTTTATAAACGTGTATAAAGCAGTGGGCACAGCTTGGAGATAGAATAAAGATGATTCTGCTCAGTCATTGTCTAAATTGGAAAACCGGTGGAAATGACTGTGACAAGTTAGAACTATTTTTCCACTGTTTGTTCCAATAAATACATTGATTGAATGACAATCCCTCCATACTGAATGGAAGCATGTGCTTGGCTTCGCCCTAAACTGACCGCTGCTGTTCTGTTACAGAGACGAAGTCCTCCGGGCCTCAGCCAGGCGTGAACGGTGAGCTGCTGCGATGGACACGCAGGTTGATGCAGGAGAAATCAGACAACCAGAGCCTGGATGAGCCCCGAGCAGGTGAGTCACCTGGATGGATGTCAAACACCTCCAGACTGAACGCTGCGAGCGGAAACACGGGAATTTGATACGTGGGTTTTTAATCGGACTCTGACTTCATATTATGTAGTGTTAACTAATGTGAGCGAATTTTTACAGATAAGCTATGAAGCCAAGAGCTTCTCCTTGGAACAAATTAGTAATTCATTATCACTAATTTGACTCAGAATGACTTGATTATTGAAAGGGTTTTTGCATAAACTGGGATGTTTTTTAAGTGAAGATCTGCTCCTTACACTATCTCATAGTGAAATTAAAAAGAGAAAATAGCATTAGAATGATCTTTAATGGTTTTTCTACTCGCTTAATTTATTTTTCTGGCCATTAGCTTTTTTTCTGTTTCACCTTTTGAGCAATTATTTTATGAAATAGGAAGATGTAACTATATTTGAGATGTTCATGAGATTAGAACAGCTCAAATGGAGAGTCACCTGATTATTCAAAGAATCATAATCACATTTATTTTTGCTCAGTATTGAAATCATCATGGTTTGCTGATTACTCTGAAAGTCTGAGGAAAGTTCGCCCCTTTAAATTCATCCCACAGCGTCTCAAAGAGATCAAGATCTGGGTTTTGTCTGGGCTCAAGGCTTTTCATTCCAGCCAGGCCTTGGTGGATTTACTGGTATGTCCTGAGTCATTGTCATGGTGCAGAGTCCAGTCTTTCTTTATCTTTAATTTTTTTTAACAGATGTTTTGACATTTTCATTAAATGTGTTCTAGATTTGACCTGGTAGAGTCCTGCTACAGCAAGCCATCTCCAAACCATGGCTCTCCATTTTTGGATTTTCATAAAGCACAAAGATTTCCTCCTGTTCACCTCCAATGAAAAAAACAGTTTTAAGTCCCATAGCAATGTTTTAGGGCTTTCAGTCAGCGATGATGCTAACTGCTAACTGAGACATGTTAGCAGTTTTTTTTAAAGTCCTCCACTTGAATATTTTCAACACAGTGTAAGATTTAAAATTGAGTTGATCTTTTTAAATTTCCCTCCAGACTCATTAGCTGCTATCTTCTTCCTGAGGGTCTCACGGTGGCTTTTACTCTCATTTACGGTGAGGTATTAAATGAACTGTCTTAGCTTTAAACATAGGAATCCTGCTGTGACCTACCAGTGAAGTGAAACTATTTATTTTTTTTTTTTGTGAAAGAAAGAAACCCCAAGTTTGCATTTCACAGTCCTTTTTATAAGGACCACAGTTTGAGAATGATACAAGGCCCATCCAATACAGGTAACTAACTTTTCAGGTAAAATTATTACCTACGTAATTTTCTCCTGGCAGAAAAAGTTAGGCATAAGCAAGCTTTTAAAATAAGTAGAGCCATGTATATGTTATAGATTTTTACTGACTTTGCTGCACCCAAATCAGCTTTTATTTAGTTTGCTAAATTTAGCAAACATTTTAAATTCTGTTCTTATAACTTAGAATAAATTTGTTATATTGAGCCCAAAAGAATTTGAAAACATTATTTTCTTTAAATCCAGAAAATGATTTGACTACTTTATTTGCTTGATTTTAATCAATTAATCAATTATTTGCTTTTTGTTTATTTTATTCCATAAATCATAACAAGTGTTTGTTCAAATAATATTAATTTCACTACTTTTTTCTTATTATATTCCTAATTTAATCAGACATTAATGTTTTGGCACATCTGTTTCTGATGTTGAGAGGAGTAGAGCTGTCTAAAGATGTAAATCTGGTGAAGGATGCCAGAACATTTCTACTTTATTTAAATTGTTCAGACACTTTATGAAAAGCAGTCTCTCTTAGTGTAGAGTTAGCAGCTACAAAAATACTGAGTAAATCTGCCTGATCTGTCAAACCGAGGACAAAAAGTCTCTGACGTACCAGAAAGCAGAAAATAGTTTGATGTTAATGGAATCCAACTTTTGAGGGCTGAGAGACTAACAGTGTTCATACCCCTTCAACTTTTCCCACATTACAACCACTTAAATATATTTTATCTACCAATGTATTTTATTGGGGTTTTATGTGACGAACCAGCACAAAGTAGTGTAAAATATAGAATCACAACTAAACTGTTTGGTGTATGTTTCTACCAGGTTTGTAAATCTACATTCTGAAATTTCAGTCTATTCTTCGCAAAACCAGAAAAAGTAGTTAAAGCTCAGTGATATCTGAAAAAGGAGCTCTGCTGCATGATGCAGACATGGGGACTCTCAGAGTTTGACTTGAGTCCATTTAAGTTTCTAAACCAATGAAAGAAAAATCAGAAATGAGATTTTTATGTCATGTGATGAGGAATGAAAGCAAGGTGGTTTTTAAATCAAAACAAAAGGGTTTTCAATGTAGAATTAAGAAAAACCATTTAAGCAAACAAAAGTGATTATTTTAATTCAATCAGCTGCATGCTGAATTGCTGAAATTAGGCCCTCAGACAGTACAGGACTCAACTTCATCAACAACAATGCAATAATATAAGCACACAGAGAGATGTTCATTGGATGAGAAAAAGTTTTATTTTATACACTGAAGTTTATGATTATTCAGTGATAAAATGTAGAAAATGGGTATAAATGCTTATACACGGTTTCCCCCACAAAACCTGCTAAGTCAAGTGGTTGGAGCAATCAGCAGTCATTCATCCAGCATCATGCCGTATTTTTGAGTTAAAAAATGTTTAAAGTTGACAGGAAATTTGAAAATGTCACTTTATAATTATGTGTTATTGAAAGACTGGCAGATTATTACCTTAATACCAACTATAAAGTCTCAAAATGCTAAGCCTGGTGGGGGAACAAGTAAAACCTGTCATGAAGTGGTTGTGGGTGGTGAGGAGAGACGCTGAGACCCAGGTTATGGTGATGATGATAATTTTAATGATGAAGGTAGCTCAATAAACAGTCCAAGGCAGGCAGCACGGCAGGAACAAGCACGCAGCTAAACGCCGGTAGCAACAGACACGAAGACTGAAACGGGATCTAAGCTAACCAGGACTAAACAGTACGACTGGAGAGCTAGAAGCTAAGCTAACCAGGACTAAACAGTACGACTGGAGAGCTAGAAGCTAAGCTAACCAGGACTTACCAGTACGACTGGAGAGCTAGAAGCTAAGCTAACCAGGACTTACCAGTACGACTGGAGAGCTAGAACGAACAGTCGTAGACAAACTAAACAACGTTAGACAAGGACCCGATGAGGAACACAGACAGCAGGTGGGTTTAAATACACACGGGGTAATTAAGGGAATGAGACACACCTGGGGAGCAATCAAGAGGGAGGACAGGACAGAGACTCACAGGGAAACAGGAAAACATAGAAAAACTCAAAATAAACACAAAAAACCACGGATCATGACAAAGCCTGGGGACCGCCAGGCTTATAGTACACCGGGGGAAAACCTGATTATGCAAGGTACTGTAATCAGGATCTAAAAGTCCTACAAAAAAAACAAAAACATTTTCGTTCTAGTGGTTACAGGGTTTACTGTTTTCAAAAAGATCGATTTATTTTTATAAAGACAAGAACATGAGCAATGTATTTTTGCTGAAACAGCAGTAATGCTGCTACTCAAACTTTCTTGCATTTGTTCTGTATTTACAGGCCTAGTAGTTTATCCACCTGGCCTTTTACTTTAGCAGGATGTACATCACTCAATCCATCTGACCTCAACAAATTTTGAAAATGACACTCAAGTCAGAAATTGAGTGTTTAGATTTTCCTGAGATACTTTTGCAGAGTAAAGTACGTTGTATATGTAGGTTTAATAAAAAACGGTGAGGCAGAGACCTGCCTTTCAATCCCCGTATGTCAGCAGAAAGGTCAGGCAGACAACACGTTGTATCTGTTTGCTATAGTGCCAAGGTTGTGCACTAAAATACTCCGGGGAACGGGCAGCTCACATAAAAGCAGAGTGAAAGTCAGAATAATTTCCCAGATGATCTGATTTTATCAGATCCACAGTTACTTTGCTTTTCCTTCTGAGCCCTGCAGCTGTCAGTATAGTTAGGATGGATTCAGATTGCTCCTAATAAAGTCATTACGGAGCCAAAACTGACCTTTATTCCTCTGCTTCTCGGGCTGATTATGCTGCTTGACATTATCCACATTCATCACAGCCGACAGTTTTATTGAAAATTTATATAGAAAATTAGTGTTGTGTGATCTAAACAGCCGACGTAATATTAATACTACAACACTTTCAGAGTCAAGTTTTGTTTTGGTAATATTTGGAGTTGCTCTGTGCTAATGTTAGCCTGTCAGTCACAACACTGCATTGTCTGCAATACTACTCCAGCATTGTTGAAGCCTGACTCCACATTGGGAGCCAGGCATATTCTTCTAGAAATGTATGCAAATCAAGTTGGGCTAAAAATAAACGGTGCAAATGGTTTGCCCAGATCGCGCTTCATCTGGTTCCCAGTGCCTGGTGGGGGTGTGAAACCTGAGAGAATATGTGCACAGTAAATAAAAGTCATGGCAGATTTGAGTGAAACATTTGTCTTTCATGACTTCATGAGCATGCAAGGCGTGTTCACGAACTACACTAAAACGTGACAAGGACTGCATAGCGCTGTTTAAGGAGCCCCTGTTGGACTCATTTACGAGTGCATAACTTTGTTTAGGGATGCATTATCTATTCATCTTTTTTTATTTTGTGACATTATCTGCATTCGTCACAGCTGACAGTTTTATTATTGAAAATTCACATAGAAAATTCAATTTTCTATGTGTTATACTGCAGCACAACAATAATTCACTGGTTTACTTTCACATTTCTTCATGCTTCTCATTGCTAAAATCAAATGAATAAAAAAAAACACTTTGCTGTAACGGGGTCAGGCACTAACACTGCTAAGTTGCTTGTTTATTTTAGATGTTGGGTATTAAAAAAGGGTTGCCAGTTTGAATCCTGTTTCTTCCTGGAACAACCAATGGATTTGTCAGGAATCTGCCAAGTCTGTGTGCACAAAGCTGTTGAGGAGGCTGAGGTCATGTTACCATGGCAACCATGTGTTGGGGTTGCCAAAAGGACAACAACAGATTGGCAAACATTTTTTTTATTAACAACCACTATGATGCTTATAGTTTAAGCTACTGTTTAAAATAAATTAAAGTTAGTTAACCCTAACCAAACAACACGTACATAAGTTAAAAGTTTTGTTAAAGCTGCATTATTAACTTTTATAAAAAATATGTTTTTTAAATATTTGTTGAAACTGTCACCATGTTGTGACAGATAATCTGTGAAAAGCTCGATCTCCTCTCTGAGCTCCTACTGCCATCTGAAGAAATGCATCGATCCCATTAAAAAACAGCCAATCAGAGCCAGGAGAAGTGTCTTAGCGCTGTCAATCAAGCACATGTACTCGTTGCTAAATGTTCTAATGGCAGAGAAACAATTTACCGATATAGGAAAACTGTTTAGTAACCATTCTTTCCTTAGTATTCATGACAGGCTGTGCTGATGGGGAGAAGTTGAATTGTAGCAGAGAGCAATGGAGTTAAGAGAGCAGCGCATATACAGGCTTGATTGACATCACTAAGACCCTGATAGTTTGCTTCTAGATAACACTGGGAGAAAACGAAGGAGCTCAATTATTTTCCCCAGAGATTATCTGACTCATACTCTCATGACATAATGACAGTTTCAATGAATATGTAAAAATAGGTTTTATAAAAGCTACATACTGAATCTTTAAGGAAAGAAGTGGTTTACAGCATAACCTCTAAATATCCATTTAATTTATTCAAACAGGCAGATTTTATCTTGAACATTTGTACTTGAAAACACATTTCCAAACTAAAAGATATGCAGGAATCAAAACTAGTCATGTTCAGTCAAAATGATTTACTAAAACCATTTTATGGTGAAATAATTATGAATTTATAAATACTGACAAAGAGCTGTTTCTGTGGGAAATAATGGGGAGAATGGAGAAGAGTTTCAAATATTGGTCATACCAAGGTGTGTCCTTCTAGAGATTCTGCTTTTGGCCCAAAACCCAAAACAACAACCACACATTTGAGCCTTTCTGATATTTCATATTAACTGCCTTAAAGTGCTGGTAAAAATGGCATCACTACCCCACAGTCTGCAGCGCATCCACCTCTGAGATTACATAAGAGGCGTTTCCCCTCCGATTCCTGACAAATCGGTGAGACCCACTTCATTTCTCCAGTTTTGCTCAGTGCATCCGTTCACATTCTGCTTCCTTATAACACACTTAACCTTTATTGAGTCACTGGTTGCCAGCAGATCTGCCTCAGTATCTCCTACAAAGACACAGGCGTAGATTCTTCATCGTGGTAATACACTGGAGAGAAGGAAGCGAACAAAAGGCTGGACAGGTACTATTAGCCCGAGCGGCGAGCGCGGCTCCAGCCTCAGGTTTCTGCCCTCTTCCTCAGCGGGCCGCCTGACAGCGATTGTATAATCTGTGGTGTGATTAAAAAGCCCACCCCGGACCTCTGGGGATATTATCCGGGGGATTGCGCTGCAACGTCCAGCCACAGACTCTCTTTCTCTCTATTTATCTCGCCGCTGCTTAACAGGATGGAGACGGCTCGATCCGGCTCCGGCTGACAAGCCTCCGAGACCGTTGTTACTAGGCAACTGAATGCTAAATTTTGAAACCCAGACAATTCTGTCTTTCAAGCATTAAAAGTGCAGAGAGAGGAGACCCAAAAATAGACCAGTGTTTTTGGGGCGGCGAGGGTGGGGGGGGAGGCTGGGGTCAAAGAATCTAAACGATGTAAATGAACTAAATAGCTTGCAGTGTGTGTTGTTGATGAGGTTTGTTATGTTGTTTGTTTTGGCAAGCGACAGTCAGCAGAGAATAGTATTTTTCCACTGCCATGTTTTAGGGGAATTTTGGGAGAAAGTGTTGAGAAACTGGCAGACAACACTCTGCCGTCTAGGAAGTTGCCTTCGTCAGGACAGTTTGAAGGGCATCAAGATTTATGGAAATGGTATTTGAAAACTGATGTTGTGATTAGATTCTGATTGTTAATATTTGTCATCAAACAGACGATGTTTATGGTTTATTTTCTGAGTCTGTTGCTACCTCTGATCATGTTTTATTCTCTCCTGTCACAGCAGTGTACACCGTGTTTCCATTGAAGCCCTGCTGTCGGCTCATCAGCCTTGTTTCCCATTCACCTCAAAGAAAAGGAATCAAAGAACAAATGCATAATTGAATTTGCAATACACACCTGGATGAAATATAGTTTTTTTGATTCCTCATGAAAAATGCAGCCGAGTGTGTGTTTGTGGAGACACCAGCCACCTCTGGGTGTGACAGTCAGTACCTCGGCTTGACTCCAGCACATCCTGCTGACTTTCAGACTGATAGCTCTATCTCGTACCACCCGTCATTCAGCTCTCCTCCTTACATCATCAGCAGCATTTTTTACATAATGAGTACTGCACTACATGCAAATTACATGATCAGACTGGATCTTAAAGTCATAATATCATGGTGCTTTTCTATGGTGTCGGGGCATGGGGATGGCTTTTAAAGAAATGAGACGAGTTCCCTGTAAAATGACTTTTAGTATTCAGTGTGGCAGTTCATAACACGCACAGCATGTGGACTCTGTTTAAAAATTCAACCACAGTTCCTATAATTGCAGTAGTAAAAGCAGATCGAACCTTTTTTCGTAGAGTCGTACAGCTTTTGAAGCTCTAGGATATATTTTTCACCTGGATTGAGGGGAAACATGATTCCTTAAAGTGATGAATCAGTTGTTAAATGATTATGGATTTCCTCTAGTAACAACCAGAATATCAAGATGTTGAGAAAGTTAGCATAGTTAGGCCTGTCACAATAACAAATTTTACTGTAAGATAAGCAGGGTTTCCCCCAGTGTATAATAAGCCTGGCGGGCCACCAGGCTTTACTTGTGCCTCCACCAGGCTAAGCATTGTTTATTTATTTATTTATTTTTTTAATGTTTGCATTATTTAAGACTTTTTAGTTGGTGTTCAGATATTAATCTTAAAATCTTTCAATAACACATAATTATCAAGTGATATTTTCAAATTTCCTGTCAACTTTAAACATTTTTTTAACTCAGAAACACGACGGGCCGCTGGATGATCGACTGCTGAGCGCCCCGACCGCCGGGCTTAGCAAGTTTTCTGGAAAAAACCTTGGATCAGGAATATTGTCCCAGAAATTATTGCAATAAATGATCATATTGTTCTTTTGAGACAATTTTCAAGGAATATATTGATTATTATAATCATAATAATGCAAGTTCAGCCTCTCAGAGACTAATAAACTTCGATTTTGTACAGAAGTCTTAGCAGGAGAGATGCACTGATCCAATATCAATAATATTTATCGGTCTCAATATTTAAAAAAAACATACAGCTTTATAATTAGTTTTTTTTTGTAATTTATAATTATTTACTGCACTTTCTGAACTTTAAGTAAGTTTGTTGTTTATTTTTTACATGTTTGACCAAACTTGTGAAGATATTGGTGTATTTAACTGTGCTGGACTGGTGCTGAGTTATCAAATTAATTTGTAATTTGTTTTTCTGTATGGGATCGCTTCCGGCCAAAACCAAACCATAGACATCTGTATCATATCGGATGTGAAAAAAAGTTGATCAGTGCATTCCTATGTAATGCTGGAACTGGAAGATATTTTAAATATCCAAAATAAAACATAGCAACCTAAAACAATAAAGCAAAGCTCAAAGTTTATGAAGCAAGAGATCAGGGATTTTCTGTAAGCTTTGAATCATGTCATGAGAATTATCAACAAGTCAAATCAAAACTTATAAGCAGGAAGTGATTGAGAACTGGTTGTTCACTAGCTGGTGAAAAACATTGCTAAAAAAAATCAGTTTTGTATCTTTATAAAAATTGCAAAAAAAAAATCATATATTTTGGAGAAAATATGTCAGCATTAAACTAATTTCTTGTTTCCAATGGTTGTATAGAAGCTAATATTCAAGATCAGTGTTTTTAGTTGTTAGTAAAACCAAATTTTACCTATTTTATTGTTTACCTCAGGAACAAATATTTGTAGAAGTCAGCCGTAAGCCAGACTCTCCCAACCTCCAGCAAATATAGGTACAGTTCACACTCACAGACAGGGTGAGTCGTTCTCACATTTAAATTCAAGTGTGTTTATTTTGCCCTTTTTTATGATTGGTTCAAAGTGCCAGTATGAAAACAAGCCCTCTCCAGTGCTGAGGTGAAAAAAACAAGCCGTTGCAACATGTATTTAAATCCATCTGAGAGAAGCCAGCACTGATAAGATCAATGATTTATCATGATCTAATCTTAGCTGCTGTTTAGGATTTTTTTTCATATTTTTGTAAAAAAAAAAAAAATAAGTTCAGTGTTCTGACTGGGAAAAGGAAGTGAGGCTATTTTCCACAAGTTGTGCCAATTATAAACAAACAAAAAACCCTCAATTGCCAAGTTGCCACTTCAGACGCTCAGACATGGTTCACTTTAACGTCATCTGATTTCCTTTGAGATGGTTTGCTGTCGTTTTGAGGTGAAGGATGATTGTTCAAACACCAGATTAGCTATGCATAGCCAAAGCAGTATTAGAAATAGTACATATCAGAATATCCTTCACAGTTTTCACTTAGTTTGGGTCCATTAATGCAACAGTGTGTTCAATCCTCCTTAATGCAATGAAAGATACTCTACATCTTTAAACTGTTCTTTTCTCTTTATCCACTCAGCAAGTGTGATATTTGATAGTTAATATCTAGATTTGAAAGGCATCTTGAGCCTTTAGCTTTGAGCTGATTTCTGATCTGCATGTTTTGTAGAGCTTTTTATCAGGTTTTAATGTAGGAAGATAGAAGAAATTCATTTAAAATATAATTTTCCATACATCCCACTATGAGCACTCCTTAGTTCAGCAGCAGAGGTGACGTGAGGGTTAATTGATTTTAAACACTTCACTGAAATACTGAAGATTGCTAGCTTTGAGTCGTCTTCACTCAGCTTCTACACTGAAGAGTGTTGTTGTTCCTGTGCAGCCTGGAAAAGTATGGAATTAGCTTTTATCATTTTCCAGCTCTGGATAAGTCAACTAAAAAAAGAAAATTAAATATGGTTAATGTTTGATTTTCCAGACATTTTACCTGCTTCCACTCTAAAGGGCAAAAGTCTAAATTGATTAATAAATGCAGTGATTTTACACTTATTTATGTTTTCTTCACAAACTTAGTTTTTTGTCTGCCAGATCACATGTTAATTTGAATAGACATTCAAACAAAAATAATAATAAGCTTATTTTACAACCTCTAGACGACTTTAAATCCACGTTAAACTGGACCATTGGTACTTTAACTGGGTCTTAAATACCAAACTAAGATTCAAAACTTATAATTATTAAAATTTTAATAAACACAGGAAAGCACACAAACTGTCCTCTAAGGAATCTGCATATGATCTAGGTCACTTAATTCATTATTTGACTCTTGCGATTCAACAGCCTTACATTTTGATATGATGTGTTCACTTACCAGACCAGGATGGGATTCTTAAGCTTCCAACCAGCCAGTGAGGATCATCTGGTTCTGGCACAAGAAACAACTTAAAATGATCATTATTTCTCTGTACATTATATTTTATTGCTCTTTTTGCATTTTGGTTACTTTGATTTGAACTTTTTCCCTTGAAACACATTGAAATAATTTAATGTAACTCTTAGTTTGCTGCTTCAGAGCTCTTTTTGAAGCTGCGTATTGTTCTGCCTTCAGGCGAGTCCACTCACAAAGAAGACAAACTACGACATATTACAGATTGCTTCGGACAAGTCTGGTCTAGTACAAGTTGTCCCACAGCTTTCTCTGCTTCTGTGGGAATGGATAGGTGACACGTGAGTCGCTGTAGAAACTGTGAGAAACAAAACGAGATCAGAGCTGAAAAAGTTGTTGAAGCCTGCAGTAAAAGTTTGGAAGCAGAGAAAAACATGATAGTTAGTGCAAATGTTGCCTTGTTTGGAGTAAATATGTGACTCTGTGGAGCTGATCTAGTTTGATTTGAGGAGATGCAGATGTGCTGTCAGCTCCAACCCTGATGTCTCCTCTGCTTTTTGCATAAGAGTTTTAGCAGAGCTCACTCTTTGCTCTTCTGTCTTCGTGCTCCTTCTGCCTCGCTCGCGCTCTCTCAGACGTCTCCCGAGGGTTTGTGAGGAAAAATAAATATTTTTAGACATCTCAGTCCAGAGCTGCTGTCACTTCATCTAGTTTTTAAATTTTTCATGAATCCTTACCATGGGAAAAATATATTCACCTCCCCCTTTCTCATTATTGATGCAGTGGCCTAGCCTTTGGCTTTGTACCGACACCCATCACAAAAAAAGCTGCCCCCTGGGAGAGGGCCACCATAGCAACTACCTTCACCACAGCAACCCCTCAAAGCGTCCATCCAAAGCTAGCTGTGGCAGCCCTGTGATTTTGCCCGCAGCAGAACCTGAGTGTCGGGGCAGAGAGGGGACGAGACGAGGAAGGTGATAGAAACAAAACCACAGCGGGAGCGCAGATGTAACAGCTGATCAGCTCAACAGAAGACCCTTGCAGTGCGTCTTGTCTTTGAGGCGCTGTTGTTTGTGGAATAAGATGCCCAGAAATGTTCAAACCCTATCGTACAACAACAGATGGCTCAAAGTAAAAATAGTTTTTCTCTCGATCTTAAAACAGCAGGAAGCAGAGACCCCGCTATCTTTCAGGAACTTATTTCAACCCTTGCAGGATGTCCACAGATCCTTAAAATATTTTAAATTAATTAAAAAAGTAAATATGTTAATCACAGGTCTTAAATTTGGTTTCGGCAGGACTATTTAATCGTATATTTTATTTTTTTTTTTTCTCCTGGGACTTTTCTGTTAAGCAAAAGGCTGAGACATCTTCACTGCATTCTGTGACTCTGCTAACAGCTAGCTAACTAGCTTATTTGCATCTATCTTGGTGCGGATTTATCGCTGGTTGGCTGGACGAAATTCAGCCAACTGGCTGACTTAACTCTTCTTCCAGTTTCTTTTTAAAGTCAGTTTGGCTGTGAACACAACAGTTTGACCTCAGTCATATGAAATAAGTCTATATATCCCCCCCCCCCCCTTGGGATTTGTTTTTTTTTTATGTCTCAACAGCTACGTCTATTGAGACGTAGCTCTTAAATTTCATTCATAGCGGTTTTAAAATTGAGTTGGTGAAATCTGCAGAAAAAACCTGCCTCAAGTCTTAGAAAGAACCCACAAGAAGCATGTATGTTTTCCCTCTGAACATGTCCAAATTAAAGTCCTCTCCTCTGGACCATATGGCCTCCCTGCTCTCATTCTGCCCTGCTGCAGTGTCAAAGAGCAGATCTAATGTCCCAGATCACAAGGGACCCGGTCCTAATCCATGTATCTTTCGTGCATCTCCACAGCTACAGTGCGCTTATTGTGAGCATGTCGCCTCATTGTTGTCTCACACAGCAAAGGAGCTATTAATAGCCTCACGCTGCGCTGTAGTTTAAATTCATCCAGCGCCGCTCGGAGATGTGAACTGGAGCTGCACCACACTTTCGAGGCCGGCAAGGGAACAGCCAAGCCTTCATTTAGTTTTATGTTTTAGTTTTTTACAGGAAGCACCTGCCAGTTTCACTCTCGCATCATTTCCTGTATCATTCTGGTACATGTAGATGTTGTGGGTTACACCAAAACACCACAACATAATGTTGGACACAATCAGAATAGAAACATGATTCATTAGTTCTTTGTAATTTTCTTCAGACTACAAAATTGCCTTTTGCTGTTTGGTGTTTATAATGTTAATCCTCCCACAGCCATCCATGAGTTTCCAGAGGACATCTTTACGAAGGAGCAGAGGAAGAACGGGGCTGTGCTCCTGCATGCACTCTGTGTGAGTTTCTCATGAAAAAAACAACAACTCCCTTCTGTTTCTCATGCATACAGTGTCTCAGAAGTGTTCAAACCCTTGAACATTTTAGGTTTTGTCTAATTCCAACTATAAATTCTAATTTATATTTCTGGGATTTTATGAGACTATACACAAATGTGGCATAAAATTATGAAGTGAAAGATAAAGTTACATTTTTGGGCCTTTTAGCATCTTCTGTGAATAGAGCTAGTTTTGTTTGGCCTCTTAGTTTATCTTGTTTGGCTTGCATTGGAAACTAAGCATTGTTGAATGATAAATTCAATCACGTGTTGTGAAATGTTCAAAGTTTGGGATTTTGTTTTTATAACCCAACTCTGCTTTAATCACGTCTACGACTTTTTTCTTAGTCTTTATGATGCAGGTTGTTCAGTAATGTCCTCTAACAAACCCCTGAGGCCTTCGCAAGACAGCGACATTTAGATTGAGATTAAATTATATAAAGTAGAAGACTCTATGTTCTCATTTGAAAGTCCGGACTTTCTGAGTTTTAGGGAAAATTTGGTTTCAAATTAACGATCTGAGCTACTTTGTGTTGGTCTGTCTTTCACATAAAATTCCTATAAAAAACACCAAAGTTTGTGATTGCAACATGACAAAATGTCTTAAATACTCAAGGGGCATGAACACTTTTTCTAACTTTCTTAACATCCAAACAAGCTGTTGCACTGAAAGGAGAATCAGTGTGTTTGTGTGTGTGTGTGTATTTAGTGATGCTCAAATCTGTTTTTCAGGCCATCTACATGTTCTATGCTCTGGCTATCGTCTGTGACGACTACTTCGTCCCTTCTCTGGAGAAAATATCCGAGGTAAAGGAAACCAGCCGCCGCCTGCCTTCAGACGTCATTTTCTCAGTTGGAGAGGTCATTTAGATGACTGCTATTTTATTCTCGGCTCCGATATTTAATCTTCCAGAACCTGCAGCTCAGCGAGGATGTGGCGGGGGCGACGTTTATGGCTGCTGGAAGCTCCGCCCCTGAGCTGTTCACCTCTCTCATTGGTTCGTAGCTTTGTGAATCCAGACCAAGTAACAGCTGTGACATTTGCGTTTCTTCACATGAATCTTGACTTTTGGACAGAAAAACTTTAGATTATAACCAGTGTGTCTGCAGGAGCCAGAACTGTCCAGGAGATGTCAGCAGAGTGAAGTTTAAAACTGATTAAGACAGAATAACACTTGCTATTAAACACTGAAGTTCCAGGAGAGTCAAAATGCCATTTTTAAATTCACTCTTTGTTTGAGAGAAGTCAGTATTTGTCCTTATTTTTTTATGACTCAACAGTGAAACCACTCCTTCCCATCTTTAGGTGTTTTCATCACTAAAGGAGACGTCGGAGTCGGCACAATTGTGGGTTCAGCCGTCTTCAACATCCTGGTCATTATTGGGTTGAGTGGGATCTTTGCAGGCCAGGTAGTAAAGCTTTTTCCCTACCTGCTATTTTATTTGTTTGTTCCAATCCTATGTTGCACTAAAAAAATGTTACTGTTGGACTAGATTGATTTGTTTTTAATACTCTTGCCTGCTATAAACTTTCTCACATAATGGCAGCACAGTTGTCAAAAAGTTTAGTATTTTTTTTTCACTGTTCAGAAAGTGAATCTCATTGTTTTGTTACATATACAGTTAAATATTTCAAGCCTTTATTTCCTGAAATTTTATGGCTTACAGATAATGAAAACTAAAATCTGAGATAATTAGAATATTGTGAAAATGTTATTGGTGTCACACCTTAATCAGCTAATTATCTCCAAACATAAAGTTTTCCTGAGCCTCTAGAACACAGGTGTCAAACTAAAGGCCCGGGGGCCAAATCCAGCCCACTATAGCTTTTTATGTGGCCCAACACCAAGTTATGTCAGCTTTTCACGATTCTGCGATTGTGATTTTTTTCCATGCTAATGCATAATTTTCCACAAATTTGGTCCAAATATTTAAGCATCATGTTTAAGTGAGTGCTAACTCCCACCTGCAGGTGGCAGTATTTTTTTTTCTTTTACTAGATTGTAGTAAAAGTAAAAAAAACAAACAAACTTGATGTTAATGTCATACATTGCAATTACTAAAAATATTTCTAAATTAGCACTGTAAAATCTGATTTTGATAACAAAAATAAAAACAATAGCAAAATATGGAAGAGATTGATTAATGTGAAAAGATATAATTATTATTTTAAGGAGTACTTATTGAATGCAGAGACAGGCATGTATTTATTTTAACAGTTTGCTAATGGTTTTTATCAATACATTCGGGTATATTCATGATCTTGATATGGCCCAAAATGAAAAAGAGTTTGACATCCCAACTCTAATTTTCTCTCAGTCTGGGTCAGTAGGACACAATTGTGGTGAAAATATGCTGACTTGACAGATGCTCTGAAGACATACGTATGTTTTTATGCTGATGATGCGCTCCTCTTTCACTCTGACTGGTTCTGAATCTTGCCTCCACAGACGGTGGTTCTGACATGGTGGTCTCTTTTTAGAGATTCCTGTTACTATATATTGTCTGTCCTGGCTCTCATTATGGTGAGCCCTGCATTCAAGCTACATATGCTCTATTTTTTTGCTTTACATAGGCTACGTTCACACTGCAGCCTGAAGTGACCCAATTCCGATTTTTTTATTTTTATTTTTGCCGTGGTTGTTCACATTTCCAAATATATGCGACCTGCATGTTGTGTTCTCCAGTGTGAACTGAAAACGATCTGAAAGTGTCCCGCATGCGCAGCAGAGGGCGCAATAGCATCAGCGTTCTCAGTATTTTGTCAACCGCCATAAAGAAGAAGAAGTGCTCAGTGTTTGCGGAAGTAAACATGGTTGCTAACGGAGCATAGCTTACGATTTTGAAGTTGTCCGAGTGGAACAGCACTTTAACAACTTAATCCTCATTATAATCCGTCATGGTTGCTGTTTTTCTTCCCGCTTGTGCGCATCAGGATGCAAAATAGTGATATTTGTTGAGGATCAGTGACGTTCAGGTCGGATGAATACGACCTGGCCGTTCGGTCACATTTGAATCGGATATATATCGGATATCCAAGTGGCCTGGGTCGCATTACGACGAATAAATAAATAAGTAAATAATAATCGGAATTGGGTCACTTCAGGCTGCAGTGTGAACGCAGCCGTACGCCTCACCTACAGCTTCCTGCTTTGTTTTCTCTTCAGGTTATCTATGATGACAGAGTTTACTGGTGAGTCAGACATTTTATACTCATGAATCCATTCAGGATTGTTTTTCATGTTTCCAAACTGTGTCAACATCTTTATGGGGCTCGCTGCCGATTACATTTAAAATAACAAGAAGTGGAGTTCAGTGTTGCTGTATGGCTGATATTTTTTCAGTCAGATTTGAGAAAAAGGCTAATTTAATTGTAAAATCTGGTGGTTTTATTTAGAGAGTGAAGGCCTTAGGTAACAGTGGACGCTTGCGAGATTTATGTCTTATTTATTGAGTTCAAGGCTCGGGTTGTGCTGCTGTGCTTGACTTCACCTCCGTTGTTCCAAACACAGGCTGGCAGATTTGTACTCGGCTGACTTTGCCAGCATCAGTGTTATTGTATTGGAGAGATAAATCTTCCTGTGTGCAATGGCGATGCAGTTTATGGCTTACTGGTTCGCAACTAAAGGAGTAGTAAACAGTTGTTTTTAAGCATTGGACAAAATGTTCTATGGTAGAGTACAGAAACATAAATGTTTATTATTTAAACCAGAGCTATAAGACTTATGGGTTATGTGAAATTAGATATGCTGGAAAATAAAACTCACAATTCATAATGATGTACTGCTTCTTTTGGGTATAATATTGTTGTGGCTTCCCTAGATTACCATTATTTAGTGCTTTTTATTCTGCTTTTAATGTTTTTTACTGTTATTTCCACTGTACAGCACAATGGATCAACATCGTTTTATTTAATGTGCTCTATAAATAAAATGGACTGTTTTACATTACAGTATTTTATAAATCAGTTTGTTAAATGAGTCTCATTTTGCACTATTGATTAAACCATCCAGTTATTTATCTGGTGTGAGTTGTTTTCCTTTCCTATTGATCAATTATTAGGTATAAAACAAGAGTATATATTTTTCTTAGCACTGTAATTTTTTTGCTTCCAAAGGCCTAAATAACAACCCAGAGCTACTGCTGTAAAACTAACAAGTACAAAATGTAAATGTAAAGCACATAATATAACCAACTGATTATAGTTGCAGCATTTAGCAGCTTATCAGTCAACCAATTTTCAGATTTTCTTCCAACTCTGTGTGGAAGCGTCTTATCATGTTATCTCATTATCCATCTAGCTGACTCCCATAGGATGGGAACTAGAGGGAAAGATGGGGGCAGTCCTTCCCAGTGACAGTTACTTGACCTTGAATCTCACTGTGGTCAGTAATGTAAACAATCCCATCTGTGTGGCGGAAAACTTCTTGGTTCTCTCCTTTCCCCTGGGTAACGCGCGTCAGTGTCTCACCACTGTTTCTTGAGGCTGGGAAGTATTGGCACAACGTCTTTAGGATCAGCCTTGGAGGTCAGGAATAGTTTATCTCAGGTGTTTTAGTCTGTATGCCGCACTTTATCTAATGCGGCTACTGGAAAGAGGCGAGAATTTTTTGCTAAGATCTCACATGCTAAGATGTTTTGTGTGTAAAAATACAAAACCTTTCAGTTCAGGATTAAAAATGCAGGACTGGAGAACAAAAGCAGATTTTCTACAAACAAACAATCAGGAAGTCACACATCGATGACACTCCAATAATTGATTATTTTGATGATTAATCGAGTAACTACATAAAAAAATTGGCACATTTTGCAGATTTCCATTTAACCACTTAAGCTTATTTTATACAATATTAAGATGTGTAAACAATTCAAATAATTAATTTTATTTTTTTTTTTTGGTAAATGTTTGGTACGTTGTTGCCTAAAACGCAATAACATAGCATCCCTTTGACGTACGCTTGGATCATTTGCAGTAAAATATGCATCTACTAAACATCAGTACAGGGCTGATCTGTTGACTGTATTTTTTTCATTAACCAGTTAATAATCGGAAAACAAAAGGTGCTTTAATAGGATATTTTTACAGAAGCTGAAGCAGGTGAAACTAAAACTATGACACTTGAGGTCTGGGTAGAATATATTTACATACAAAGAAGGTTTTTAATCCAAATTTTAAACTGTTATGGCTGAATTACTGCTGTGATAGTCTTGTTTTTGTTTTAGTCAATGTAAATTTTAGTAGATAGTACAAAAAGCTTACCTTGTCCAAACAGATTCACTGTAGATGAGAATCTCTATCTTTGCAATAAAACTGACGCAGTGTGAAGCTGACTGAAGTGTGGAGTTTATTGGTAATAATATTGTTGCTGTTGGTGCAGGTGGGAGTCCCTGGTCCTCATGACCATGTACGGGATCTACATCATCATCATGAAGTGAGTTCACAACGAGCGACGTCCGTCGCCACATGTGAAGAGTCAGTCCTAAACCTCGCCTGTCACCCGTTTGGCTGCAGGTTCAACTCCCAGATCTCCGTGTTTGTGATGCGGCGGATACGGAGCAGCAGACCGTGCTGCCGAGCGTCAGAGGGCGGCGCCGAGAGCAAGCTGGGAGAAGAGGCCTCGGCTTGCAACACGTCCATGGTTCTCCTCAATAAAGGTCAGGCAGCCTCTCCGCTCGTTGGATTTGCCTATTTGTTTCTGCTTGCATGATCAGTAATGACTGTTGCAGGCCAAGGCCACGGCGAAGAGTCTCAACCCGTCGTCATGGTGGACGAGCTGCTCATCCTCAACCCCCACAAGCTGTCCTTCTCCGAGGCCGGTCTGCGCATCATGATCACCCCTCACTTCTCCCCCCGGACCAGGCTCTCCATGGCCGGACGCATGCTCATCAGCGAGGTACGCATTTCGTTTGTCAGATTCAGGTGTGTTGCGACCGTGAGACACAACGGGGCTCGTCTCTCTTCAACCCAGAGGCAGAGGCTGAGCAGGAGCTCCAAACACCTGCGAGACGGCGAGGCCGCCACGGGGTCCAGGAAGGGGTCGCTCAGCAACGACCTGAAGAGGTCGGGCTCCTGCAGTCTGGAGAACGGAGGCGGGAGACCCGGGATAAGAGACGCAGAGTCGGGAGACAAGCCAGGGGCCGAAGCGGACCGACCAGAGGAGGAAGATGACGACGAGGATGGCATTTTTAATCCTGTTCGTATGCCAGGTATCAATCGCAGGCCTTTGTGTTTTTGGAAAGCTTCTAACTGAATAATGGTTTGCAGAGTCTTGCAAAGAGATTCATGCTAGCTAGGCCTGTCATAATAAATCAATCACATGATAAATTAAAACCAGCTTGTATGATTTAATGTTTTTCTCTTCTTCTACCAAAAAGCTGGGTGACAAAAGCTTTCAGTCTGGTGCTTCGGTCTCAATTGGCCCTTTTTGTGAAGGACAATTTTGTTTAGAGAGACTTCATAATTCTTTTTATTCATTGTTTCTTTTTTGTTTACTTATTTAAAATATTTCCCAGTTCTGGTGTTAAAAGTTCATTATAATTTATTGTCTTCTTGCATTTTCATACTTACAAATCTCAAAACAACAACATTATTGTTTACCACAATAACTTCCGGGATAATTTCTAAAATTTGTTATCCAACAGGCCAGTTACTAACAATTTATTTTTGATCACATTTTGTCTCATTACAACCACAAAATTTGCATTTTAGTTTGGATTTTGTCTGACGGAGCAACACAAACTTTGAAGTGGAAGGATAAAGAAATGAACTTTACAATTTGATAGAAAAAAAAAAAAATCTGAAAAGTGTATCTACCATTACAGGTGCTCACTTTTGCAGTGCGTCTTCAGGCATTTTACATTGAAAATGTGTTTTTTTTGTTTTGTTTGTTTTTTTGTCAATTTGTTTTTTGTGTGATACTCGTGATCTTTTTTGACAGCAAATAGATAATAAATTAACAGTTATGTCTGAAAATATAAATTTTCAAGTCTTCCTACAAATTCCTCAACTGGATCCAGGTCTGGACTTTGACTGGGACATTCTAAAAAGCTGCATATTCTTGGCGTAGACCAATTTATTGCAGCTCTGGCTGCTTCCTTTAGGGTCGCAGTGTCACTGCAGTAACTAGATAAGAAATGTAACATTAAGCGTTCAGTCAGTAACAAGTGGAGGCTTTTAATAGACGATGTCTGTGTTTTCCGTGTGGCAGGCAGCTGCCGTGCGCGGGTGAAGTGGGTGATCACCTGGCCTCTGGGCCTCCTCCTCTACTGTACTGTGCCTAACTGTATACTGCCACGCTGGCACCGCTGGTTCATGGTCACGTTCTTGGCCTCCACCCTGTGGATCGCTGTCTTCTCCTACCTCATGGTGTGGATGGTAAGAAGACAGAACCTCATGGACTGAAGGGTAAATAAAGCAACCTTCTCCAAATGACTGTTTGATCCTTCTCTGTTTATTTTAATCAGGTCACCATTATCAGCTTTACACTAGACATCCCTGACTACATCATGGGTATAACCTTCCTGGCAGCAGGAACCAGTGTACCCGACTGCATGGCAAGCCTGATTGTAGCTCGACAAGGTAGATGGCAGAAAAGGTCACTTGAATCTGTACAAGTTTTACCTCTTATTTCATTGTGTTTCCTTGCTCTTTCTTCCCAGGCATGGGGGACATGGCGGTGTCCAACTCGATAGGCAGCAATATCTTTGACATCCTGCTGGGGTTGGGCTTCCCCTGGGCTTTGCGTACCCTTTTGGTGGACCATGGATCCATAGTATGGACATGTTTATCTTCTCGTCTATTCAAAATGTTCCTGTTCTGACTTAATGGCATGTTTTCAATCTTTCCCTCAGGTGTCCATAAATAATAAAGGTCTTGTATATTCTGTCATCCTGCTGCTGGCATCAGTGTTTCTGACTGTAAGTAAATAAAAACCGCGAGATGTTTTAGGTCTCTGTGTAGTTTTCAGCAACACGGAGACTTAAGAAATGGAAAAGCCATTTATTATTTTCCTTCCACTACACAAAAACACACCAGTTGTGTTGGTCAGTCCCAGTAAAATGGTGAAGTTTGTGGCCTGTTGTTTATCTTTTCGGCTGCCACAGCACATGAACCCCACAGCTGCGTGCACACAGACTTGGCAGGTGGTTGGAATATGACAAAATGAGAAAACTTCAGGGAGTGTGAATACCCTGAATAGGACACTGTAAATTAATGAATATGCTGACTGGAATATTGATAACTACACTATTTTATGTTGTAGTTGTGTCCTTACTATAACAGTATATTATTGTTAATGTTTGATTTAATATATTTATATAATTTTATCTTATTTGTGTGCCTCAATGTCCTGAAACTTTGCTGTTGTTCCACTTAAACTTCCCATATGTGACAATATTTCTATTTTATTCCAAGACGTGGTCTAGGCCTCAAAGATCCAACTACAAATGATCGACCCACAAAATGGGTGTAGGCGCCTAAGAGCTTTGTGACAGGTTTTTGTGTGTTAGTACGTTTGAAATTTAGATTTATGGAAGGTATTTTATAATACTTGTTTATGTTTGATCCTCAAAGTGTTGTTATACAAGTGTCTGTCATTAAGTCATATTTGAAGATAATGCAGCAGAGTTTGCAGTAAACATAACCAAAGGAAGAAGTAACTGTTTTCCTGTTTCCCCTCAGGTGATGAGTGTACATCTAAACCACTGGAGGCTGGACCGCCGGCTGGGTCTGGGTCTGATGTTTCTCTATGCGGTCTTCCTTCTCTGCTCCATCCTTTTTGGACAGATGTAAGACCTGACGGTCGTGTTTCCCCGTTCTTTAGACTCGTCTAATAGATTCCCTCCTTCCCACACATACAGTTTATCTGAAGCCAAAAAAAAAAAAAAAAAAAACAAGAGTCAAAGTGGCATGGTTTTCCTTGTGACAATTTCTGTGCACCTATGTAGGAATCACTATGGTAATGTACAACTACACAAATACACAGGTTTGTTTTGACTTTTTTGGTCGTTTTGTACAGTGCAGTGTTTGATTACCGTCATTAAGACATTCAGATTTTGTCTTTGGGTTTAGTTTTTTTTGGGAAAGCAATTACAGAAAAGGCAGATGAAGCAGCAATATTGTTAGATATTTATCAACTTTAATAAAAAAGTGATACTGAAAGTTGTGATTTTAAAACCTGTTTTTGCAAAGAGGAACATTTTGAATCTATTTATTAGCAATAATTAATCTGAATTGTCATGGTTTTTGTTTTTTGGGTGGGGCATTTATCTGGCGACATCCTTTTTTCAGATTATTTTTAAGTGGAGGTCTTATCAGAATCCCACTTCTGTAAAGTATTTAATATTTCTGTTAAATCTTCATTAGCTTGCTGACTGTCTTGTAATAAGCTAATCTCAACAGCTTTCTGCTTGATATATATATATATATATATATATACACACACGCATTGTGTGTGTATATATATATATGCCAACAACACTGTCTCAATCTTCTTAAAGCTTTCAGTTCACAGCAAATTTTCATAACTATTTATTTATATTCTTGTTTTTGTACCAACTGCAGCTAAGCTAATTAATTTAAGCTAACAAGCTAGGTCACCATCGTTACCACAGGCTAGGCTAGGGTAGTCCAATGCTAACTGGTGCTAATCTCAGTGTTTCCGCTGCAGCTTCTGCCTAAATTTATCTAGCACTTAATTCACTACTGCACCTGACTGAAGGGGAAAATGAGACCTGAGACAAAAAGAAATGATCACTGCTGTGTCGTGTTGGGACGACTTTTTAACTCGTATGTTCTGAATGTACACCCTCTGATTTTAGCAATAGTTATCTGATGACATCAGATTAGTTGATGTTAAAATGCACAATGTTGTGATGTTTTGATGATTTTGCCTCACTACTTCAAGCCAGTCAGTTCTGGTACTCCTTAAGGTACGTAAAGAGTACGACAGTATTTTTAGAAGTCTTATTACTATGAAACCTAATATATATATTGTAATAATGAGTATTGCAAATTTTGGATTTTAGTGCAGAAAAGTAGCATACTTCCTGTTTAGGTATGACAATCGATGTAATGTTTCTTAAATGTGTTTTTGTAAAAAAAATATTTGAATTTAATGAAATTGTTAGAGACAATCCAGAGAAACTAGAGTATAAAACCATGTACATTTACAAGATGAGTCTGTGTTTTCTGATAAATCAGTCATAGTAAACCAATTCTACTGTTATATAGGAAAAAAAATGCTTAACAATATAGATTTGTATTTTACAGTGGAACTTGAAGTATTTTTGATTGTTAGATCTGTAAATTCTCAAAGTTTCTTTAAAGGGAAACATTTTATTTTTTTTTCCCCAGGTGGTTGTAAAATGATCATTGTCTACTTTGTAATGTTTATAAATGTTAAATAACTTGCATAGTTTTACAATAATGAATGTCCTACAAAGACTTGTTCTGTGGTACTTTGATATTTTTTAAAAAGAGAGATGTAATCCTGTTAGTGTATTTTATTTAACCTGCTTATTTGTGACGAATCAGTGGGCTCTGAAAGCTTTAGGTCAACACATTATCCAGTCATTTCTTTCTTAATTTCTATTTAAAATCCATAGATTTTTTTCCCCTCCCATTTCACTCCTAGCTTTAACTTCCTAATCCAGCATTTGATTGATGTTTTTTACACCTTACCTGAGGCAGAAGTTGCCCCGTCCTCATGACCTCCATCCTCGTTTTGCCAGCAGATGACTCCGCCTCGGACGCTGACGTCCATTTTCACTCAGCTGTCAGGAGTCTCTGCCATCCGCCTCTGAGCCACATTTGGTAATAATTACAATCCAAACAGCTGAGCTCCGGTCTCCAAAGAATGTTTCTGTTCATTCTGCTGTGATGTCTGAGGTGGAACGTATCTTAAGAGTCAAATTAACGGCGTTAGATATTTTTATTGGATCATAGAAAGACTGTTGTTTCTTGAGTGCAATAAAAAAAAGTGCAATAATAACTGATTTTCTGTCAGAAATGATTCTGAATGACAAATTAAATCATGTTTCTAGATTTTTTTCGTTGCTCAGAGGGATAATATCTAATATGTTTGAATAGTAGCTGGATTTTTAAATTTGATTAGTAATGCCAATAGTGCTAACTTTTATTAGTGACCCTATATAGGTGTCATGTCTAGACATGTGCATGTAAAAAATAAAAATATATATTTGTAGAGAAGAATTAACTTACCAAATTATTTTAAATTGTATTAGCAGGTCCAAACGCTGGAAATCAGCCACAAATACCCGATTGGTGCATCTCTAGTAGCATTTGTTTTGTAAAGCCACTAAAACAACAGTTTCAGTTTTGAATAATTTAACGATTACAGGAAAATAAAAGACACCAGATTATAGAGCTCAGTATTTATTTAATTTTTTTTACAATAAAACATTCCATCACAATTCAAATAAAAGTCCACCCAAGGAAAATTCCCCTAATCTGTAAACCTATGATTTTGATTTAAATATTATGTAACAAACAATTCTCTCCCAATGCAAAAACAGAAGCATAATCTAATAATAATAATAATAATAATAATAATCACATAGCGGTTGTAATGTGAAATAAAATAAGGTGAGAAATGTCCCCGTTAATGCGAGTTTCCTCGTCTCTCATTGTAATCACAAGAAGTTTTGCTTTGAGCTTTGGAAGAAAGGCTTCAGCTGAGCCCCGGATCACAGGATTAACTAAAAAAGCAACTGAATCCTAAACATCACCGATGATGGACACAAAAAGAGCAGATAAACAGTTTACTAACCACTCTTTATAGATAAAGCAGTAAGTTATAGGAAAGTAAACCAAGTCATACTGGTGTAATGCTTTAGTTATTGTTAGTTGGCTATTGAAAGGACATGATAGCATGGTTAAATTATTTTACACCGCTTCTCCAGACACGTGTACCGACTTAGCTCTGAGACGACTATATGAAGTGAACATGCAGCTGAATAATAACGCAGAACCTGCAGCTGTAATCACCGTTACTTTGACTCTTCCGACTTATCTACATCATGGTTCGATTCTTTAAATACTGATTCTGTTTGAGGTAAAGGAACTGCTTCTGCTTCTCAGCCACATTTAGAAAAACTAAGACAAGAACAGCAGCCTCTCAGGGACTAAACATACACACAACTCCTCTACAATATAGAACCACTTGCATATCTGGGGCCAAACAGTTTGTGTGATAACATCTTCTGCTAGGAAAAAGTTACAGTATCGCACATTATCCGTCAAGCTGGCTGCTACCATAGACATGAATACATATTCAGGTCTATGGCTGCTACAAGTCCCTGTCCTCCCAGCGTCCAAACAACCTCAATGTCAACATCCGGCACCAGATGTGGCAAATGATGAGCAAACTGCTAGAACACAGCGATATTCCCTTTATTAGGCAGCTGACGACAACAGGGTTTAGTTTTTGTCATGATTATGACTGCAGCATGGCATTCTGGGTATGTTTGGTGCAGTCCTCAGGTGCAGTCCCGTAGTTAAGGACAGACAAGACAGTGGCTCCCGAACATTTACAACCTAGGCTGCGTTTACACTGCAGCTTGAAGTGACCCAATTCCGATTTTTTGCCGTGGCCGTTCACACTTCCAAATATGTGCTACCTGGATGTGTTCTCCAGTGTGAAAGGCAAACGACCTGAAAGTGTCCCGCATGCGCAGTAGAGGGCGCAATAGCCCTCTACTGCGGTTGGCAGTGTCCTGCCAACCGCCATAAAGAAGAAGTGCTCAGTGTTTGCGGAAGTAAACATGGAGGCTAACGGTGGAGCTTAGCTTACACATTTGAAGTTGTGCGACCGGAGCAGCACTTTAACAACTTAATCCTCCGTTTTTCTTCACATTTGCGAGCATCAGGACGCAGAATGGTGACATTTGTCCAGTATCAGCGACGTTCAGGTCGGAGGAATGCGACGTTAGGTCGCATTGGAATCGGATATGTATTGGCCTCGGTCGCATTCAAAAGGAATCCGATCATGAAAAGATTAGATACAGATCGCATTACGTCAAAAAAATAAAAATAAATAAAAAAAATCGGAATTGGGTCACTAGTTACAATAGTAGGTCTTTGTGACATTAAAAAATGAGACCATGAGCATTTTCCCCTCTAAATGTGACGGGAGCTCAACTGAATTTAGAAAAAAATAAGAAATAAAAGCTTCAATAACCTGGTTACAAGAGTTTGCACACCCTCCAACTAAAAACCATTTGATCTAAAACCTGCCTTCAGACTTCTTCAGTGGGAGTAAAGACATCTTGACTAGCCAAACATTCTCCAAATATATGAGATTGAGAGGAAGCCATTAATCAGACATCAGAAGGTCTGTAGTCAAAACGGAACGGGTGTTTATGAGATCGTAATTTTCTAAAAATCCTCAGTGCTTTTGGTCCAAACCTTCCTTTTAGACACATGACTCGTGAGTTTACATGCTGCTTCATCAGACCAGAACATTCTCCCACATGGAGGTAGGTCATTTTCTTTTAAAAAAAAAGATTTGTGGTCGTTTACGACAAAATTCTGACTTAGCCGATGTACACACAAGATTTGATGTTAAAACTAGAGCAAAAGGTCAAAGGGTGTGCATTCATGCAGGCAAGTTATTGCTACTATTTTTACTCTTTAACCTTTCGAAACAGATTTTTTTAAAATAGTACAAAATATGTCACAAAAGGTGGAAAAAGTTTGGAAATAAGTCACTACATCACAAAAATATGACAATGTGAAGCATGCGCGTCAGTGCGTCACCATGACAACGAGTGCAGCTCGATAAGCCAACGCCACGCCAAGATTGACCCGAGAGATAAAAGTCCAACCTGCCATCTTTGAAGCGGCGCAGCCTGTGGAGCCACGCTGATAAACATCAGAGGGATTCTATTTATACTTCCTGTTTCCTGTTTGTTTTTGCTGTGAAGACGTTGAACCCTTTACAGGCGAAGTAAATCCCTTTCACCGCATCAAGTGGATCAAAACGTTCAGCAGTGCCACAAAAATCATGTGGTTGTGGCCTTTCTCCTAATATGATAGCTAATATTAAACGCAATCATTCCTTTTTTTCCCCCAAAGCTTTACATACGTAATAATCTTTACCATAGAAATATATAAATATTATAAAATGTATTCGTCTTTCACTATGATCAAGCTTTTTAAACTCCATAAAATCAGTACATTACAGGACAGAGACGAAGCTTTAGCAACTTTAGGTATAAAAGCTGAACGCAAAGTGGAAGTTTGGCCATTTATGACGCGTCTCTGAAACAAATGATGCCAAACTGGCTAAATCTGGCGAGTGGATGAAAATAAAAACCCATTAGACTGGATCTAAGGCCGGAACTGTGTAACAGTCATAATCTGGTGCTAACTGAGGCCAGTCTGATCAGGCGTTCCTCCCGTGTCCAGAACACACTCCACCCCCGACGCCGACACCCAGTGAAGGGGAGGGAGGAGGTCATTGTGTACCTTGAGGGGTTCACCGTAATGCTGCAGGACGGGTGGGTGACGGTGGAGGGCAGGGCGGAGCGGCCATCACGACGTGGGAGCGTTCTGATTCTGGTAAATGGACGCCTTGTCTTTCAGAAGGTCCAGACATAAATGGCAGCTCCAGCTCCCTGAATGACGACAGAAAGAGTTAACGACTCGTTTCAAGAAAGTGTTGGACATTATTTTTGCCTTATTATTATTATTATTTTGCCGCCCCAGTCTTAGTGTATAGCTTTAAATGTTTGTCTTTTTCTGATGATGAAACAAAATCACCACAGGATTGCATTTGGGCCAAAGGTTTACAATTTGCATATAACACCTGTAGTCCTCCACCATTTTTCTTTCTTTGCTTTATTTACCCGGCTAAAACCGGGATCCAAATCTCATTTGCAAGACAGATCTGGGCAGAAATCTGTGCAGCCAAATCCCATTTAAAATATAAATTTTTGAAATTCATGTTTTCTCAATATTGTCAAGGATTACTGACTGTAAGAGACCACCAGGTGGCGCTAATTTGTGCAAATATGTTGTGAAAAACAAAGGTGTGACATCCTAAAATCAATACCACACATATAAGTTAAAATACATTGTATTTTTTTTATAATTTAAAAAAAAATTAATAATTAAAAAAATTCGACAAACAAAACAATATAAATCGTTTTGCATTTATAGAATGGAAAGGTTTTCAGGCATTTTGAAGTCGAGATTTAAACAAAAAGTGGGATTTAAGGAGTTAATTTCAGAAACATTGAATATTTGCTTTGCATGATGAGGATGAAAGCTGATAATAGTATCCATTTTGAAATATGTAATCATGGAATAAATATGTCTATGACTATTTATTGGAACGTTATTTTGTGTTGTAGGACAAAAAGTGCAACATTTATAATAAAATCTGCTGCCAAATAAAACAAATAACAGTTTGCAGTCTCTAGAGAAGGTTTACGAGGATATTTATGGGAATTTTTGACCATACTAAAATGTTTTTCTATGCTGGAGCACTAAGAGTTCCTTTTACTGGCTGAGGCCGACTCCTGGGCTCGACCAAAACCAGGCAGTGCATCAGGAGTTGTTTCTGCAAAAAATCTGCTTTAATAACTCATTTCTTCCCAACTTTTAGCAACAAAATGCATTTTGCAAAAACTTTTAACTGTTTATAAATCACATTCTGTTGAAAAAGATTTTTAAAAAATGTCTATAAGTTATATAGAATTAATAGGGTGTTTTGGATAAATGGTTTCTGTTTTTATCAACGTATCAGCTTTTATCAACGCCCGACTGTTTATACGAAAAAGCTGATCTGATATAGACTCTCCCATTAATTCTGAATTAAGCTTGATTTGTGCACACAGTTTTTGATAAAAGAGGTCCATTGTCTAAAACAATGTCTTATTGATGAAGTTACCTTCTGGAGGTTCAGACATCGGCGGGTTGAGACAGTACATGTGATAGCCTCGATCGCAGTCATCACAGAAGAGAAGCTGATCCTTGAAGAAACACAATCAGAACTCATGAACTTTCTTAGAGAACTTCTTTGGCCCTTAAATTCAAGTCTGTAAAGGACAAATCCAGCTTAAATACCAAACATTATGATTAATATTTCTCTGAAAACTGAGTCAGACTGCTGGATCCCATTCATTCACACCAATTCTTGCACATAAACTCGACATAAACCTGTATTTGTGCATGTAAACAATTCTAAATGACGCAAACATCAGCAGAAAATATGTTGTATGATTCTTTAAAAATATTATAATTACTTTGGCTGCAAGTATAGCCAAGTACAGGGCCTGATACAGGAGGAAGGTGCCCCACCTGTTCAGGTCTCTTTTACAACAAAGTTAAGTAAAAACTTTTAGACTTTGTCCACAAAATTTTTTTATTACACCCTTTTCTAAAAGGTTCCTAATCAAAGCTGCATAAAAAAAAACTAAAGATGTAGACTACAAAGAATTAATAATGGCCAAAATAATAAACTAAGCAGTTCTGGGGCCTCCAAAGCCTAGGCTGCTGCCCGGTTAAACTAATTCACTTAAAACTGGGCAGTTCTGCAGAGCAATTCCTGCTTTTCAGAGTTCAGCTCCACGCTAACATTAGAGACTCACATCATTTTCAGAGGTACCACACATGTTGCAGCATTTGCACTCTATGCACTGCCAGCGATACGTCTTCACAGCAGCCATCATTACAGGAGTAAACTGCAGGCAGGAGGGGTGGCCTGTGTTCACACAGAGGAATAGAAACATTCTCACAGATTAGCAAACCGGTCGGTGTGTGCAGCCTAAATGCCTCTTTCAAAAACCTCAAGGACGTACCGGAGCGTCCACAGTCCGAGCAGGACACCAGCTCCTCTGATTGGCCTGTCTTGTGATTGGTTTTGGAGTCTCCCAAGCAGAAATCGCAGTAATTGTTAGGCAACGCAAGACCGTCTGGGCCTTTTTTGGGAGCTGCTTAAGGGAATTTAAAAAATAGTTATTAGTTACCAGTGATGCCTGTATTGTTGCACAGAAAGTCTCTGGTGCTCGTTTCTTACTTTTTGGCTCCTCGGGCAGCGGGAGGGTCGGCTCGTTCATCTCCAGGTCGTCCTTCTCCTCGCCCTCCTCCTCGGCCAGGTGGGAGTGGGCGTAGTGGTAGCTCAGGCCTGGACGGTTCTTGTAGCGCTTCCCACAGACTGACACCAAAATAAGAAAACATATTTTCAAAAAGAAGAAGAAAAAGCACAAAAAACACAGTGAAAGGAGAGGATCTGACCAAAGCGATTTATTTTTGTTGTGCCACTGAAATAAAAGACCTGCTGTATTCCTGAAGAATAAAGTGCTTTCTACATGTTAGGACTGCGGTGGTTTGAGAGAAGTCTCTGTTAGACGGTTCATGTGGGGAGAAGTGATGAAGTGTGAGACAAACAGGAAATCACTTTTAACCCACAAAGTTTCAATGTTTTTTGTTTATAATGATTAAAGTAGGAACAGCATTACAAGCTGAAGTAGAAAAGGGGAAATACAGATGACATGTTCTGCTAAATAAAAAAAAATGTTGCTTTGTAAAGTATTCATACCATCTAGTTTCTACAAAAAAAAACAAACAAAAAAAAAATCTGACAAGTGCGTCATGCATTTGTATTCTGAGCCAGAACTTGTTTGAACCATTTTTCAATAAAATTACAGCCGTAAATCTATCAGGCTATATTTCTAACAGCATTGCATGTCCAGGGACTGAAATTTATGCATTACATTCTTTGCAAAAAATTTTTTAAAAAAAAGCTCCACCATGGTTAGATTTGATGGAGAGTTTGTGAACACCAGTTATGAATGCGCTCTAATCCGACTCATTTCTCTCGAGCTATGGCTGTTTTTACGATTGTTATCCAACTGGATGTTTTTTCCTGAATGTATTTTGTCAATCCTGGCAGAGCATCATGTCTCTGCTAATAAAATGCACCCCCCCCCCCCAGCATGACGCTGCCACCTACATATTTCTACTATAGCGAGTTGTGCTCAGGGCGATGTGGGCCAACTTACCACCACACAACTTTCATTTTGATCTCATCTGACCGGGCGCTTTGTTTCACATGTAAGGGGCAAAAACATGACAGATGGGAACTTTCAATAATGTTCTGTTCTTCCACAAAACATACGCATGTCCAATGCACGACTGAAGGCAGGAGTGTTGACAGATTCTCCTTCTTGAACTGGGAATCTCTGCAGCTCCTCCAGAGCCTTTTGGCTGCATTATGATGAATGTTGATTAATACACAGATGGACTATTTATTAACTGGGTGACTTTTGTAAGCATCAATGTACAGAGGAGGAGGGAGCGAGGACAAAATGCATGCCACACTTTTTAGATTTTTCCTCAATAAAAATAAAATAAAATCACGTATTTTCCTTCCACTCCAGAATTGTGCACCACTTTCTGGTGTCTATTATGTGAAATCCCAGGTAGATGCACTAAAGTTTGTAGTAATAATGAGACAAACAGTGAAAAGGTTCAGGTGTCATGATTATGTTTGCAGGGTGCGGTCACTATTTAGGTTTAGTTTGATAGTAAACAACTAAAGGATGCAGTTAAAACTATGAAATTATTCAGCTTCACAGAAAGCATCAATCTTAAACATAAAGTATTGGTCGGCAAAATATTAAAAAAGACTTTTACAACTGAGATAAACCCCCTCCTCCAACAATAATCCGCTGGTTTTCATGTGCTCTATAAACCACTGAGATTAAAGGAGATTATGCGATACCAGGCATCCCCATCTTAAAAACAGCACAAAGATGAAACCGTGTGAAGCTGCCGCTCTGAGAGGGTGGGGTTGTTATGTGATGTAGCAAGTCAAAGACTACACCAAGCTCTGCTTTTTATTTCCTCAAAACGCTAACCACCACATTTCATCATCTGTCAACCAAAATAAGCATCTTGGGTGAGAGTCTGAAGATCTAAATAAGCACATCAAACCACGTGACTGTAGACGGTGCTGAACAGACTGAAAAGGTCATGCAAACATCAAACTGACTCAGTATCAAAGCAAAGGCCTTTAGAAAAAGTAGAATGTGAAATGAGTGCAAACAAAAACAGGGACAAAAATCAAACCTCATGCATTAACTAAGAAGTTTAGCTGGAAAATTTACTGACACTCATCTTCAAGAACTAAACTTAAGCTGAGAGCTACTGAAACCTTCAAAATCTGGTTCATTACATTTGGATACGAGAGTCTATGTTTTCGGCCAAGAGAAACTGCAAGCAAAGGAAAAATCCCTCCTTCCAGAAAAAAAGAACAATGACGGTACATACAAACACATCTACTCAGTAACAGGCAATGAGAGGAAAAAGTGATGAAGAGAAATCTACCTCTTTCAGAAGGTTTTGAAATGTGCTTTTGTTTGATAGTGTCTGGAAGAGAGAAGAGAATCAGAGGACAGCACAGACAGAAGCTCAGAGAAACAGAAACAGTCGGTCAGCAATGAAAGCGAAACCGCTTCAATAGAGGGAAGAAAAACAGCTCAAGAGGCACAGATTCTCAATTTGAAGACAGCAAAGAGGTGGCGGGAACCAACAGAACAGCAACAAGAAGCAGCAGAACTTTAACTAGCTTTGTTACGGGATTACTGTCGCATGAGGACTCACTGTCACAGGCGTAGGGCTTGTCCCTGTCCTCCAACGCTGCCGTGTCCAGCTTCTTCCTGCTGCTACCCACTCCTCGACCCTGCGGACAAGGCTGGAGTCAACCCAAAGTCCAGATAAATGAAGAAAAAACACTCAGTTCACCTTTACCTTCCCTTTCCCTTTGCCTCTTCTTTTAGGCGTGTCTTCCTCGTAGTCTTCGTCATCCAGGTCATCCAGGAAGTCGTCTGGCTCGAGGATTCTCTATGTTGAAGAGAGGAAGAGGGTGGAAGATAAATAGAGCCCAGGTTGAGCATCTCATTTAGTGTCGGCAGTAAATGAGATGTCGGGAGTGAGAACAGGAACCTTTCTGATCCGGGTGGCGGGGTTCAGGCTGCCGGTGTAGTCGCTCTGATTGGAGTCTTCCTCTGACCCCCGGATGTCCACCGGGGTCCGTTTGTCCAGAGGTTCCCCCTTCAGCAAGGCCTCCAAGCTGCTGCCATCCGAAGACAGCAGGACGTCCTTCTTCAGCCCCAAATCTATTTCTAAGAGTAAAAAAACAGATCGAAACAGAAACTTCTTGATACTTTGCTTTGATGCTTCAACATGAAAGTGATTTTTTTCCATCATAAACTAAGTGAGGTGTCCTGCAGCTTTACCAGACATGTTGCTGAAAACCTAATTAAACCGAGAGCAAGTCGAGTTGAGCTCGTTGCCGTGGTACCTGACTTAACAGGAGGGAAGATGAGGCGCGGGTCTTCTGGAGGGTGAGATCTCCGTTTCTTCCTCCACCTCCTGGCTGGGTACGTGTAGAGCTGACCCGGAGCCATGCCTGAGGAGAGGAGAGCACGTCACTGACCCGTCCAGATCGATGGACGGTCGGCAGGCTGATGGAGGCACTCAGACTAAATGACTCAGCAGTGGCTTCCTTCCTAATGGAAGATACCATATCTGATCTCGGTGTGTTGAAGTTGTCTCTTTGTAGCATTCAAAAGGAAATTAAAGCTGGCAACTCCTGCTGCTGACCCAGCTACAGCGCCTGGCAAAAGTATTTACACCCCTTAAGCTTCTCATTTTCTTACTTTATAGCCACAAATGATATAACTCTAGCTCAAAAGGTTTACAAGTTTTTTGGGTGTATATCTCTCTGATCAGCTTTATTGTCCTTGCTGAACAAAAGTATTCCCACAGAATAATGCTGCCAAGAGAACCGCTTAACATTTTTACATATTTCTTCCATTAAAGCCACAACTGTAGCAATAACTAGTAGTTACGACGTCAACTGATTCTCGATCCTGACCTCTGCAGATCATGAATTCCATACAAAATGCTAAAATAGAAGTTTGTGGTTATTAGGAGAGTAAATGTGTAAAAGATGAACAGGTAGGAATGCTTCTGCAAAGGGTTTACATCTCCTTAGACTTCTACTTCTTACAAAGGGTGGAAGGGCTCAGAATGGACTTTTGAAATCGGTTCTCATTGTTGCAACTGTGTGACAATAATCGAACATTTCACCCCCTCTCCATTGGAAGCCATTGTGCGTTTGGTCTGAATTTTGTGGGTGTGTTTGTTTAAGTGGAAAACACCAGGATGCTGCTGTAGAAGGAGATCGGTCTAGTGTGTTTGTGCGAAAACAAACATCCGAAAACCACCTGACTGCGTGTCGACAGTTCAACTTCGGTCTGATTGTGTTAAGCTCTGTAAAATCTCTGAGAGCAAATCTGGAGTATTACCAGGACCCCGGTGTCTCTTCTCCATCCAGATGTAGCAGTTGCTCTGAGCCACGCCGGTCTGAGAGTCCAGGAACGGCATCCGAACGCTCCTCTCAGCGCACAGCCTGGCGTTGTAGTTGTGACACTGCTCCAAGGCATCTCTGTAGTATTGCTCTCCCAATCTGAGCAAAACAGCAAGTTGCAAGAAGTTGAAATATTAAATTCATAAGGAAAAATCCAACAGCGGTTTGGTGCCACGAGTCATTTCTAATAAAAATAAAAATAAAAAAAATAAGTGTGTGTGTGTGTGTGTATGGGTAAGAGTTCAGCCTCATCAGTGTTTCCTGAGGCTCGTCTCACTGCTGCACAAGCATTTTTTTTACAGTGGCAGCGAGAAACAGTTGGCGACATTATCTAAAATGATCACAGTGACAAGCCGGCCGCAACAGCTGGGCCTCAATCAAGACTCCAAGGTCGACAAAGTCAGACCAAGTTATTTATGAACACTCTTAAAGGGAACTCACTGACTGACTCCTAACAAAATATGGATAAAAGGGAAAATCAAGGAAAAAGCATTAGAAATATACAGCTGTAGTTACGACTCAGTCTGAATTTATTACTTAAACAAATTAACTCAAACAAGCTCTGAGAATGTCAACTGTTAGTGAGGTCTAAATATCAGAGAGCTGGGTTTTTATCCATATTTCCTACTTTGTAGAAGAATTACAAGCAGAGTAATAAAAAGTTGGATCTGCGACACAAACTAGCCAAAAAGTTTTGCAGGAACTGAACTGCAGTTGAGCAAGAGACTGGCCACTACCCAGCTACCGGCATTTCAGCGGTCGAGTCTACTTCCTTAAAGTTACTCCAGTTAAAAACAGAACCTAACCGTACCCAGCAGCCCTCGAGTGGAAAAAGCTGACAGGAGTATTTGTTTGAATATCAATCATACAAAAAAAAAAGTTTCCAGTAAGAGAATGTCACTGCTCAGTTCAGAAAACTGAGTCATGAGCTCAACATTTAAACTGCATCTCAGTATTTACTTCCAAAAAAATCTGGTGCTGAAGAATGTGACCTGAGAATACAGTGAAATGAGTCAAATTTAACCATTTACTGTCTGTGCCAGTCATAGATTTACATATGACGTATTGTTTCTATTAATATATTAAAGTTCTATTGTGGATAAAAGTCTCTTAGTTTTTTGTTTTTGATAAAGCTTCTAGCATTATCCTTTGACCACTGTTCTTAGACTTAGTAGGGCTCATTTTAATTGGTTGGTTTTCCGGCAAAGACTTTGCTTTGAGGATAATGTCATGGTCAGAACAGAAACAGTTTAATCTAAGCTAACTTTACCCATTTCAAAAGATTTTGGATCAATGTCCAATTGGTACACCCAACTTTGTTTCAGCCATGGGATCCAAACTGTCACCCTCAATGGCAGATTTGCTAGGTTGACGAAGAACAACCACAAAATGACAAAGGTTTAAGTCTAACCTGAACAGGAAGTGACAACAGCACCATACTCTACAGAAAGGGCAATTTAACATCAACATGAACTGGGAGTACAGGGACCAAGACAGAAATGCTTGACATATTCAAGCTTGAATGAAATGTGGTGCTTTCTTCTGAAGAAAAAGGTTTGAGTTATGATGCTAAAATGACAAAAATGAAGTTTGGATACGTTGAAGTAAGGACACTTACCTCAACCTGATAGTCTTGTTCTACTACCAGTGCTACTGGAATGTTGCACAAATGAATGGTATAATAAATAATTAATTCAAATTAACATTAAAATTAGGACCCGGTTGTTCCAACTGGACAATGATCGTAAACACAAAACAAAATTGCTTGGAATGGATAAAACATTCCAAACAATATTTTATCTTTAAAAACAGTCCTGACTGCAACCCTATGGAAAATGCATTAGTTATGCTAGTAGAGGAAAACCATCCCATTTAAATACACTTCAAAGATAGAAAGAAAAGAGATAATATATGTAGCCAAAAATATGTTATGCCATTTGATTTCTCTGCCACTTGTTAAAGTGGATTAAACAGAATGTTACTAATCGAGATTCAGGGTTTCCCCCAGTGTATTATAAGCCTGGGGGCCACCAGGCTCTACTTGCGCCCTCACCAGGCTAAGCATTGCTTATTTAGTTAAGTATTTTAAAATGTTTGCTTTTATTAAGACTTTATAGTTGGTGTTCAGGTATTAATCGCCAATGTTTCAATAACACATAATCATCAAGTGACATTTTTAATTTTCCTGCCAACTTTAACCATTTTTAACTCAAAAACATAATAAATGCTGGATGAATGACTGCCCTGACACCGAACCACCTGGCTTAGTAGATTTTCTGGGGGAAAACCTTGGGATTGATTAAGAAATTATAACTTGTAGATTAATCCACAGTTTATTAAAACTCATGCACCTAATTCTTGTTTTTAAAAGTTTATTCAAGCTATAAGTTGTAAACCCATTCCACCTTTCAATAACTATTTAAATGACTCCTTAAACCATTAAAATCGATCTCAAATGTATGCTTATAAGTGTATGGAAAGTTTGACAGGAGCTGGTGAATACAAACATACATTTAAAAAGTTATCAAAGCACGTTTTACATATTTTCTAAACATTGCCGAGGTTATTTGAGGACATGTGTCGGTATGGCGTGTGTGTAATCTCAGTTAAAGGCTTGTAATTAGAGTCTAACATTAACCAGGGTTCAGGCTGCACCGCTGCATCATGAGGGAGACGGCGGAAATGGAGGAACGTTTGAGCTCACGCACACGCCTCATCTAAGCAATAAACTTTGCACCTCAAAAAGAGTTGCAGTGATCTGAACTAAAGCGTGACAGCTACAGAAGCGTCTAAGCTTTCAAAATTAAAGAAAACAAACTTCACCGCCAGTGTTTCATTCATCAAAACCTAGTCGGCCAGTTGTCATAAACAGCGTTGGACTCTTTAGCTTGTTAGCGTGCGAGCCACCTAGCTGCGTCGACCGTTTGACCACAAGAACGTAACAATTAATAACACCGACGCTACAAGGAAACTTCACACACGTTTCTCAACACATGTTAGTGACTCGTGTGTGTAGAAAAGTATAAGTTGCGTGTCGGCTAACTTCCACTTCCATTCCAGGATGTAAAAAGACAGACACGACGCTTCGACAGCGTTGGCTAACCGCACTAAAACAGAATGCTCCCAAGCTAGCTGGCGAAAGAGTCGGTGAATGAGTAACTATACAAACGTAATAACGTGACTGAGGTAAGCGTCACCTTTATAGGTATAAAATCTGCAAGGAAGTCCAGTACTTACAGTTTGACAACATTCTCAACAACAGCTGCCATCTTGCTTTAAAACACGGGTAAAGTGCCTGCCGGGTAATGAGTGCCCCCTGTCTGGACTTGTAGGCAGATGGAGCAGAAGCTTGAATTCGTGTGGCTCCTAGTGGCGAATAGGTGTCACTGCAATTATTTGGATGTTTAGTTTTTGTTTTGCTTTTTTATTTTTTGCTCCAAATGGAGTTTCGGCAATGACGGCAATTAAACGGTTTCGTATTTTATCACATTACAGCAAAAGAACAAAAAAAGAGTTTATTGGGTTTATTGGGACAATGAAGGAGGTGTCCAATTTTAGTTTTATCTGTAGGATATTTGCCTCCCTCTGAAGGTTTCCATGGGGATTTTGGCTGCTTTTCCGTATAATGTCCACCTTTTACGTTAGGTGGATTGCATTGCACTGTGTATATGTAGTTTTGACTGCTGAAATTTATGTTGTTTTTTTTCCTTTCGCTTGACACTTATAAACTATTTTTTGTGGAATCCTAATATAGACATTTTTGGTTGTTAATGTTGAAAAATTAAACACTAGTCTGAAGAATCTCAGTTTGGACATCCATTTAATCCCTCTTTTTAGTCTGGAACATAAGAAGCCATGTGAACCAGCATAAAAAAAAAACCCTCTTCACAAAATAAAAAAAAAAAAAAGAATCCCAACCACCTGTGTTGATTAAACCGTTTTATTATTCCTAATATTAGATGTAGATACACAAGTCAACAAACAGTATTTTTGATTTGTAATGAAAATGCTCCACAGCACACTGACATCGTGTGGAAGAGTCTGGCATTACAGACACGTACCTGAAAAGAAAATGGGACAGCAGTTGTAATTTTTGCAATAAGTTGCATTAGTAACAGTAGTAGTAATAGTAACAACAGTAGCAATAATGGTCATAAGAGCAATTAATACAAGTAGTGGTATTAACAACTCTGAATTACAGAGGAAGGAACAGACATTTGTCAAAGGTACTGAGAAATGAGAGAAGAAAAGGTTTATCAAATGCTGCAAGACAGACCACTGGATGAAAAAAATACAAGCTCCCATTGGACAGCAAATATTCAGCATTCTTCTGAAAGAGGAAGCTCAAACTGTCAGCAGTCTATATTCAACCACATCTAATACTTAACATGTAAAAGCTGTTTTTCTTCATCGATACCAGTACTCTTCGATCCAAAAACCTGCTTGACATCAATAATGCATACTTTTTATGTTCTGGTCAAAGCTCACCAGTAGCACAAAGTTATATATGTTTTAGAAAGGATGCAATATGCAACATCAAATCATAGCCAGTTGAGGACATTCCCACAAGACTGGAGTACCAAAGTCGTATTAATATGAGTATGTGTGATACAGAGCCTGTGTACAGTACGTCAAGTATGAGTTAAGCTTCACTTGACCAATTTGGCCAAATTCAGTTGAGTTCATTCACATTCAAACGAGCCAGTATGAAAATACACTGTGCGACCTCTGAGCTGGAGCTCGGCAGCATCAATCGGATGCGGTATTAAATGTTGGGAGAACGGGTAGCGCTGGGAGTCTCACCAGCTTGTCCACCGGGGAAGAACGACGCCTCTCTTCCAATTTGTGCCAATTGCGTTGGCTCACGTAATGCATGTTATGTTGTTCTTTATTGTGGCTTAATTTCAGGCAACCTAAACTGAAACTGGAAGCTCTGTGTCATGCCTGGAAAATTCAGTCCTACAGATAGAAACAGGTGTGCTTTATATCGTTGGGGCTGCCTGCTCTTAAGTAATCTGCATTCAAAAGGAGTTCAGGGAATTCCTTTATCTAAACAGTCCTTGTTTGGACAAGGAAAAGAAAACCATTTGGCTTAAAAGGTGAAAGTTGCCTCTTTGCCATTTTGTACCCCCACTTTGTACCTACATGTTGCCATTTCATTTCATTCCATGTCATACCAATTATCTTTATTAATGATTGGGACAAATAACCATGAAGTCTACTCTTCACAAAATGACCAGCATCCCTTTCGAGATGATTTGTGTGACCAGCCTGCGGTGCAGATTGATTAGGCATGGGGCGGTTAGCAGTCTCAAGATGCATCAAAGTGAAGAGAGAAAAAAAAAAATCTAACACCTTCCTCTTGTTTACAAAAGACAAAAAGGATTTTTGAAAATAACCCTACCTGCGAAACACAGAGTCGTGTGAAAATGGACCTTTTTAAAACTACAGCTGAGCAGCATGTCTGTTAAGCAGCCTACTGCAGGCTAGCTACCAGAGCAGGTAACCAGACTAATTAACTAGCTAATGGCTCGTATTGCTCTATAAAAACCAAGAACAGTAAAAAACTATAATATTCTCCACGGTAAGCACTTGAAAACTACTAACAATAAGACAATATTTCATATGCTCGTTTTAAATGTTGGTTGAAATTATGCGATACCCTAGTATTTTTAACTCGGATTAAAAATACCAGCCCATGCCTAGGTGTGACATCCATATAGGTAAATACTTTTACAAGTCATGCCACTCAAATTTGTAGGGGTACATATACTGTTAAAAACAAAACAAAACAAAAAAAAAAACAACACACACACAAATTGCAGCTAACGTCTTAAACTGTTTACTTTACTGTACGATCAGGTGCGGCTATGAACAATTGTGTAAATTTGTACTAATGTCTACATCCTGTAAAGGTCCTTTTCGTAAACAATATTTGAGGAAACTATCACCTAGTATTTGCTTACATTTGCTATGCTAGAGTGAGTTTTTCCCTTTTATCTCCCAATTACATCTAATTGTTGCATCTAGTCCTGATTAAGAGCTGATGTTTCCAGAATAAATTAACATATAAAGTAGATGGTAATCCTCAGATACGTACAATAATCAGCCCACATTGTCATGCCATATATTCAAATAAAAAATAAAAATAAAAAAAAAGAAGCAAAACAGTTCATTAAACTAACTGCAGGACCGTTTTCCTCAGTAACTTGGCTGCTTGTAAGCAGAGCTCCTCATGGTCGCCATCATTGCATCTAGACTAATAATCCACTGACATACATTAGGTCATTGCCACAGGGCACATGGTTAACATTCACTTATTTGTACTAAGAAAACTTTAAGACCGTTTCGAATGAAGGGTGTGTGTTTGTAAAAAGGGAGCAGAATAAATGTAATGTGTTCAAGTAAAGGTCAGGCTCATGTCTGGTTGTAGGAGAGCACCGAAAAGCGTCTTCATCAATGCCCCTCCTGTCTCACTTCCACTCCCCTCGCTTGGAATGAAATCTGTCCTTCAGTCCTGCTCTCATCACTGCAGTCTGCTGCCACAAAATGTGCTTCAGCTTCTCATCTGCAAACTGTCCCCAAAGCTTTCATTTCAGCCAAAACAACGGAAAATAGGAGACTAAAACAAAGAGGAGGAAAATAATGTCTAGAGGAATGTTACTGGTTGCAGCTACTGTAAAGCGAAAGGAAAAGTAACATTTTCAGAAAATTACTCCAGTGATAGTTTGCTTGTGTCTGGTTTTCGAAAAGCAACATCCATCTGACCGTATTTAATCAGGAACAAATAAACATGCAAAATCCACAGCACCACAACTCACACACGCTCACACTAGAAAACTAATCTCTGCTTTATGAAGGAAAAGAAAAACGTCAAAAATCAAGCAGAAAATATCACTCAAAAGAAATAATCAAATGCAGGCAAAATTGGAGATAAACAAGAAAAAAGAATTATCAGACCACTAATTAAATATATGTATATATAATTTTCCCAGTGGTACCTGTGATCATTTAACGCACACGGCTAAAACTCGAGCTTTATTTTTGTTGCAAAACACCTCATAAATGTTCTGTCCTAAAGAGAAAAAAAAAATACAAGGGCAAGACCAACATTCTCCACTAGTTGAACCAAATTTGTTTCTCTCCACAACATAAATCAAGTCATTAGCTAATTAGTTTTCTTCTCAAACCATACATTGCAAAAGATAAATATTAATAATAATATTAATCAAGTTACTAACATCAACATAAAAACAAACGGATGTTATCGCCCCCAAACAAAAGAGAGAGCTTGTGAGGAGTGGGGGAAAAAACAAAACACGATCCGCAGTTTTCCTGGAGACTCCGTCCGCTGGGAGTCACTGTGAGACGATTCCTGCAGACGACGAGCCGCTTCAGTCGTCTGACCTGTTCAATCCAGCTGATGTTACCGACTAACAAGCTTGTCTGACGCTAGTCTGGGGGATAAATGTGAATAGTAAGTATGGATTGGGAGAAAATAAAGTAAACAAGAGATTAAAACGCTGAGGGGGACAAACAGAAAAGGAAGTCAAAAAAGGATCGAAGAGTCCCAAGTGACAGATCTGTTGGCAATTCCTCGGGTCCTGCATGGGGAGCAGTGCGTCTGTCTGACCTGTGTGTACCTTTCCGTCCGCCTGCCTCAGTCTGTGAAATTTTTTTGATTTTGGATGTTTCCATTTACAAATGTCCTATTTCTTCTTGCCAAAGAAGCTGAATCTCTTCTCACGATCCTTCTCTTTTCCCTCTTTGTTGCGCATGGTTACGCCTTCTCCTGAGCTGGGCGAGATGGGGGGCATCGTCATGGCGCGGCTGAGTCGGGGCGCCCCCGGTGAGTCCCCTGCTCCCGATGGGATGGAGCCAGCGATGGACTGAATCCAGGAACTCATTTCCGCCTTAAAAAAACAAAACAAAACAAAACAAAAAAACAACAACAAAGTGTTTATTATACCTCATCATTCATTTTACTGCAGATGCAGCTTTAAAACAACAAGTCTGTACATCTCACCTCATCCTTGGCTTGGAACAGATACTCTTTCCCATCTCCTAGCCTGCAGACACATGAAACAGGAAAAATGACTCTTGCACTCATTTATTGATACCAACAGGTGAATTTGCTTTAAATTATTTTACCCTCACCTGAGCTTGAATACGTGTTTCCTCTTTTTATAATCGTGGGCTACTTCACACACAGAGCCGTCCAGCCCAATGGGAACCTCTCCATGGTATGGGATGCCATTACTGGCACTCTTGCTGTCTTTATAAAAACCCAGACTCCCTTTTCTAAGAACGCAGTACACGTTCTGCCACGATCTGTTGGAGCAAATTAGTCTGATTAGTATGAATGATCCAGTTGTTGACATAACAAAATAGCTTAAAAGAACGTAATAGATATATTTCACAGCCTTATTTGAGGGATTTATAATGAAGAGAAAGATATTGCAATTGCCACGGCAACGGGAGTGAAAACCAGCTTTTGACACCAAAGTTGACCAAATCTTAGAAATAAAAACTAGATAGACTTTAAGAGTAGCACACACCTGGCTCAGAAACTGTCTTAAAAGGTTTACAAGTGTGGTGTCCCAAAAATTCGAAAGTTTTGATACAAATAAATTTCATTCTGGAATAAATTAAGATCTGCTTATGTACTCGGTATTAAAGTGACTGAAAAAACTTGGATGGTTTGATTCAAACAGCTGATCAATCATTTAAATAAAACTACACATAAAATATTTGATTCCTAAATACGCAACACACAAAAATATAGAAAATGAAGGAGCAAATTGACACTATTTTTAAGGGGTTGTACTTCAAGTTGCACATATAAGTTAACAACACCTAAGTTTTATGCTAAAGTGGCCTGTTCCTCCAGCCTGTAGTCTCTCCTTCTACAGCTCTCTTGTGTAATCATAGTAAATCCAGAATGAAAAGAAAAGCAGATGGCTCTTCAGGGTGCGTTTAGAATCTGAATTAGATTTCCAAGATGGACTGCTGCAGGCCAATGTTTGTCCTGACCCGAGTAACGTTCCAACTTTTAATGCTTTGCAGAGAAGCTGCATGAATAAATTAATGTGCCGTTTGATCGGGTCAAGAAATTTGTAATTAAGAGTTTTGACTGTTGAGCCGCATCGTAAAACTAAGTATAAATGAAGCTCCTATACGAACATGTGTCTGTGTATTTTGTGATAGTTTAGTCTGCCTGAAGTGAATATTAATGTTTAAAAGTTTTTAAGTTTGCTTTTTATGTATGGATAAATTATGTCTAAAACAACAGTAAATGATGTTGCACTATTTTTACAATATTCCTCCAAACTGACTCTAAAAGTTGGTCAAAAGCTGATGAATTTTTATATTTGTAAAAATTAAAACTAATTTTATAAATATACAAATGTTTTTCATTACACAGATTCATTTTCACAATAGTTTTACCAATATTTTATGTGATTCAATACTCTATTATATTGATCATAACCAGATGGTTTCCCAAACTCTGAAAATAATTACATTTAAAATGAGGGGGGCCGGGGGTGAGTTGTTAATTTCTATTAGAGTGATTATTACATTGCAAGTGTTGATGTAATGCTTTATCTCATTATTTGGTTAATTTGTTAAATAGAGGCTTTGCAAATTACAGACTGACAGAAGTAGTTAATTTGTTCTCTGTTCTGTCAGTTTGTAAAAAAAAACAAAACATGAAGAGTACACCTTTAATTACTTTCCATTTACTTTATTATTTGTAATAGCCTATCACAAAAATTGTCTTTCAAAAAAGTGTTTAAAAAAGTGTAAGAACTTTGAATAAGATCCACAGCCATCAGAATGTGTGTGGTCCAAGCTCCATCAAATGAAATATAAAGTGCTCTTCAGCTAATTAAATTTGTTCCCCAGTCTGTAAGCAGGTCACCACTCTCTTTTCACCAAATTCCTACCTGGTAGCTGCCTTTTTGTTGTGGGACTCCATCTCCTGTTTTCGGCAGAGGATGCCCTCCATGGTTTCTGGCTCGGAGTCGGCACCGCCTCTGCTTGGTAGCGTGGCAGACGGCTCGAGGCGAGAGGACGCCAGGCCGCTGTCTCTACCGGGTCCATTAACCGAGTCGGACTCTGAGCCCTGTGGTTAAAACCAGACCAAAGTGGTAAGGCAGGAGATATCAGAAAAAGACCAAGGGAGCAGCAAAGCAGCCGTTCACAGCCAAACACAAAAAGCCATAATGATGCTTGCTTTAACACACTGCATGATAAACTGAGGTACTGAACACGGGGGTCCACTGGATTCATATAATCACATGTTACACAAGAGGTTACTACTACATTATAACTGTGAGACAAACGTAGCTACTCACAAAGGAAACATACAAGAAGCACTGAACAGCATAAGCTAAACATCCTTTAGCTTATTTTGTGGGGAAAAAATTTATACCAATTCAAATTGTAACCTACTTAGTTAAAACCTCAGTAAGTTTAATTCCACTTTTCCTAACAATCTTTAAAAAACAAAGGACAAAAATGTAGAGCTGCACTGAGAAATCTGCCAATTTCACATTCATCAGACCTGCTGGTTAAACAAAATGAACAAAACAAAAAAACAAATAAAATATGTTTTTAAATGCACCATATTTATTAAAGCCAGACAGAACTTGCAACACTGTGTGTTACTGCATAAAGACGACTCAGAGATCTAGGAAGCTACTTGAAAGGAAACACGTTTTAAAGAGACGGTATGTTGTGTCTGCAGCTCATTCAGGCTGTGAGAAAATGAGGAAGTGTGAGATATCAGGAAGGCTGAATGGAGATGCTTTGTTTTATCCTTTTGAGTATCTATATCCTATCCACATTGAGACTGCCATTTTAGCAACAAGAGCCACTGAAGCCAGAATAAAACTTCAACAATTTAACTTCCATTTGCCTTAAAATTATGTTGAAAGCTTGTTTTTCAACGACTGCTCTCTTGCACAGTAGTGCCTCTCGTTTGACATATCGATAGATGACAGCAGAATATTTTTAAATTTAGTTACAACTTGCTTTATTAGAGTTCTGAAAATAAGTAGGAAAATTTTTATGTTTCCAACTAAAAACGAAAATAAATCTCTACCAAGTAATCTTTGAAGTTTGCTACGTTTTTACTGAATGAAATATACAAAATCAACAGAAAATATGACTTAATTTAAAAATATCCAACTTTTAGCAGTATTGAAACCAAGGCACTTATTCATCTCTTTTCCATTATTAAAACTATTCACTACTCAAAGCTTTAACTGCTTTAAGCAACATATACACTCAGAAGTAAACATACAGACACTACCACAAGCCACATAGAAAAATACGACTGAACAGCTGTGATAACCACCACATTTACTCTGCCCCACATTTAGAGACTCCCGTCCTGGTCGATACAAGCACATACACAGCAGCCGCAAACCGCAACATCAGATCCATGACAACAACCCGTTCATGAATGTGCATCATGCTTTTTTTTTTTTTTTTGCAGCAATGGGACTCATTAATGAAGCTATGTGGTTCATTAATAAATAAAGCAGTGGATGCAAAGAAGCAATGGCTTCTTAAAAGAAGAAGTACTGCTGCTGACCAGGAGCTGAGCGGAGGCTGTCAAGAAGGTGAGGGGGTGTGTGGGGGGGTGGGCTACAACAAAGCTGACCATGGCTCATTACTCACACGCTCCTGCTGTTTGGGCTTACACACACGTTTAGGCTCTGATTTCTTTCCCACTGACAACGGCAGCGATAATGACTGCTGGCAAGAATGCAATGAGAAATTGTTAAGAGTCCGTCGCTGGCAGACACTTGAATGTTAGTTCAGGGCTTGAACTTTTTTAGTTTAACAAAGATACCAACACATCACGGTCAACAGCCATGATCAAAATTAAAACACATCCAGGTCACTTTGTGATGCTTTTGGTTAGACAATGAGAACAGACTGAACTACATGTATATAAAACTGCACCGTTTTCTCCCCAGGCCCCTCTCCTCCTCCGCTGTAAAAGATAAAACTGTAATTTTTTAATTTTTTACATTTTTTCTGGGCATGTTGCTCCAGTAAAGACAAAATATTAATTCTATAACCTAACCACTTCTAAATGCAGTGAATGAAAAGCTTTTTCACATTTTGGAGCATTACAACCATATAGTGCAATGTAATTTCCTGGGATCTTTAGTAATAGACTGAGCGGTGCATAATTGTAAAGTGGAAGGAAAATACAACACAGATTTCAGGTAAAAATCTCAAAGGTGTGGCAAGCAATTGTCCTCAGCAGGAAAATCACATTTTCATGCAATTACAGTTGCAAACCGTTTAGGTTATGCCTCTAGCTTTCCACATCTAGACTTGAATTTTGCTGCATTCTTTGAAAAGCAGCTTAGATGGAGAGATTCTGAACACTGACTTCAGGCTTGTTACAGATTCTCAAATGGAAAAGGGTCAGGATTTGCACTAGGTTGTATCTAAACCAGTCTATTGTAGCTCTGGTGTGTTTATGTTTTTAAGGTGCAAAAAGATTTGACAGCATGTTACCAGTGCCGCCACCATATTTCATTGTGGGTCTATCACCTAAAATCCCAGTAAAATACATTGAAACTTAAGATTCTATGTTAAATTAAGATTCAACACTTTCTGTCATATGCCATATAAAGATGTGACACCGTTCACAGCGGTATGACAACCAAGGACAAACAATGAGAAATACTTTTCATGTGAAGTGATTTTGAATCAATGGAGTTGGAATAAAATTGGACTTGGTTGAATTTTGCATATTAACAGTAATTTTAAATGATTTATTCAAAATTGAAAACACATCCCAATAACCCACTCGAATCATAAATGAATACAACATGAAATGAGGCCAACAGCATGGGAAAAACACGACAACGTTGGACAAGGCAAACCTGTCTCACCTGAGACGTGTCATTATCGCTATGCACTCCATTCACTGCCACCGACTGATTAAGTGTCGTCTGGTCCAGACTTGTTCTGTGTTTAAAAGACAGATGAATGTCATGTGAACGGAAAAACAGGTTTGGTTTTGCTGCCTGCTCTTTCAAACATCTCCTACCTGGCTGCTGAATCATGTGGCTGACTATCTGGCTCAGACGGCACCACCTCTTCTACAGGCGGAGGAGTAGGAGGTCGCCGTGCTCTCTCCTCTTCTTCTCGCCTCCTCTGCATCTCATGCTCCTCCAGCTGGAGAAAAAGACGACTCAAACTTTAATTGGCTGTCATAAAGGAGGTTAGAAACATCCTGAATCTGCCAGGCCACTTCCCAGAACTGCTAAACATTTTAATAAGAAAATCTTTCAGAAAGTCCAGGCCGAGTCGGCACCCAGAGTTCAGAGGGAAGGCGATCATTGTACTTACTGTGGTAAGTTTTTCAAGCTGCACAAAACGTTCCTCCCATGCTGCAGCGAGTTTCTCGAAGGCTTCGTGGCGCTTAATGAGGCTCTCAACCTCGTCGACGTTGGCACCAAGCTCCGCTGCTCGGACAAGAGGTTCTTGCCCTGCCAGCCACGACTCTGCCACGTTGGCGTCTCGTCCAAACTGCAGCACCTCCAGCACTAAAGCAAATACAAACACCAAGTTAACAAATACTAATAAATCATGAAATGTGTTAAGAGTCACAATATAAGCTATTAGAGCTTGCTTCACTATCTTGGTAAGAAGACATTCAAACCAGTAGCAGGACTGTGGTAACTCATTTAAGTAAGAAGGAAATGATAGTGTTGGAGAAAAACAAAAATGACGTCAATTAAAAATGGACTGATCCCACATGAGTTAGTCGAATACATGGAAGTATGCTTACTTTTCCAAAAGGGATCTTAATAAAATAGCTGCCGTTGCAGCATTATGTCATTTAACAACAATAAATTTCATAACTTCCAATTAAATCTATCACTACACCGTACAACCATTTTTCCCAATAAATATGAAATGATGCTCTGTGTTCTTTCCTTCCAATAGCCCTCCAGCCTAAACCTTCCTATTTGCATATCTTCCTTTTTAAACCTGCACCTACATGCTTGCCTGTTGCCACATCACAGTTAGATGATTTAATTAATAAGCCAAAACAATAACCTTTTGTTTCAGGACAAGATCCTCTTTGAATTTGAATTTATATCTATCTAGGTTATTTAATAATGTAGTACTCCAAATTTCCTTTGAAATGAAATGAAATGAAATGAAATGAAATTCCTATGCCTACCAATTTGTAAATGGTCCATCTTCTCCTGCCACTTGCTGTTGATCTCGTCTCTTTTTTCCTGGAGCTGAGCCATTTTCTCTCGGATCTGCAGATTAAAGGAGCATTGAGTAAACAGGGTATTGAGCTGTATGGTATGAAGACACTAAAAGCAGGTTATTGTGTTCCCTCTGAAATAGTTTTCCTTGAATCGTAGCCAAATACCTCGTCGGATGCGTAATGGTTCTTGTTGATGAGGTCATTCCCCATCTTGGTGGAGGCAGTGAAGCTGTCTGCTCTGGTCTCAATCTCCGATTTGATGCCCTTATGATTGATGATGACTAACTCAGCAGATGATACATCCCTTAAATAAAGCAAACAAGAGAGTTAGTGTTATTATCAGAGTTGGATAGAACCGACTTACATTTATTGATGTAATAAAAATACTTTTAGGAGTATTTTTTACAACGCTGTACTTTTTACTTTTACTTGAGTAATTTTATTATGATATATCGCTACTCTTTAGTCGAGTAAAATGTCTGGATACTTTATACACTAAATTACTAATGGAGAACAAGCTTGTTTTAACCAAAAATTCACTATACCGAAAGAAATTGTTTTGGAAATTTTTTTCTTTTGCCTAATTTTGCTATTTTGCAACCATATTATTTATTTTCCTTTTGGTCTTTAAAATGCCAAAATTTCCACATAATGTCCATCTGAAATATGACTGACCTCTGACCTGGGTCTTTCTAAGTGAAGACTCAAGACATACATCAATGCCTTGAAATATTCGATCTCAGTAACTCAGTACCTCAGTAGCTGAGTACCTGAGTAGGCTTTTTACCAAATACTTGTTTACTCTTACTTGAGAATCATTTTTGGGTACTCTACCCACTTCTGGTTTTTATACAACCCATTCCAGTTACTGGTAAATACTCCATTTACCTCGGGCTTTCATGCGCGTCGATCTGCACGTTGATGCCGTCCATCCAGAGCATGAGGTCTCGCACCATGTTTAGGAAGCGGAACTTCTCCACTGTGTCCAGCAGGAGGAGCCTGCGGGCTTTGCCGGCCTCCAGCAGCCCCTGCCAGGCAGTTGTCACGGCTGTTTCGCTCTTTTGAATGTCATCTGCTTTTTCACCGGCGTAAGCCTTCTGAAGACGTGCTGCATCATCCTGCACCTGGTTCACCTTGGAGTTAAAAGAGGAAGAGAAGGCCTTCTGTGTTCTGATCTGAAGCCGCTTTCGAAATCCAACAACATCTTTTCACTCACTTGTCCGCTGAGAGCCTGGATGTCATTTTCAAAAGTGTTGTGCTGTCTGTGGAGATGCTGGACCGTGTTTAGATCCCGGCCAAGGTCTGAAGGCACCGCCTCCTTCTTCTCCTTGATGCGTCCGAGCACCTCCATAGCATCTTGATGGAACCTGTGCAGCTCGTAGGAGGCGGCTAACATTTGCGTGCGTGTGTCAATAAGCTCTAGCAGGTCAGCCCAGGCCTCATTTAGACCGTCCTTCCATTCTGCCACGCTGGCATTCTCAGGGTGACCGGACTCGATGAGGTCATCTGCCAACGCGTTCACGCCGTCTACGCGCTCCTGGCCGATGGTGCTGGTGTCACGAGCAAACTCACGAAACTTGTCCCTCAGCATCTGTGATAGAAAGAAAAAACAGAAATCGGGGCAACATAATTAATTCAGCTGAATTTCCCAGAGCTTTCACATCTTCAATTGGAGAAAAAAAAAAAAAAAAAAAAAGACTCACCGTGACATGTTCGTAGTCTTGTCCCAGTTCATGGGAGCCGGCGACCACCTCCCTCTCAGCGATCCATTGCTCCAAGTCATCTACCTCTCGCTTCAGCTGCGTCAGCCGCAGCCGTTCCTGAAGACGCCCGCGGCGCTCCTCTGCCAGGTCTTTGAGGCCGGCGTACAGCTTGTCTACCTGGGCTTGTCGCAAGGTGATTCTTTCACTGTTCAGTTGAGATTAGGATTCAGATGTATTAGTTATTAAATGACAACTACTTCGTCAGGTTGAAGAGTAAGAAGATTTGCTTCCGGACCTCTCTGGGTGCTCGCTGGTCACCATGAGACGGCTGCTGTTAGCCAGCTGGTGGATGGTCTGGGCGTAGTCCTCCAGGGCCTGTTCTAAGACCTGGTGTTTCTTGACCATTGCCAGAGCACTTTGCTCGTCCTGGGTAACAAACATGGACGATTACATTTCCTAAATACACAGGATTAACAACGATCTGTTCATCTTTGTCTCAAGTTTACTTTTGCTTTCTCCTCTGACATCATGTGCAGCTCCTGCTCCCCCATCCAGGCCTCCGCTTCGGCCGCATCAGCATAGAACTGCTGGGCGCGATTGGCCTCGATCAGACGGTCGTGACGCTTGTCCGTCTCTGCAATCAGCTGGTCCCAGAGATCCCTGAGCTCAACGAGGCGTTCCTTCAGCAGCGACTGCCTGTCGCCGTCCACCTGGCTCTGAGCCTCGCCTCGACGGTGGATGTCATCGATGCGGGGCTGGTGGCCCTGGATCTCTTTCTGCAACGTCTGTTTCACAGCCAGTTCTCAGATTATTTCTACTGGAAGGACGGCAGTTTCTGAGGTTTCATGAATTACTGAGCTTCCTGCATAGTTTCCATTTCCATTCTTTTCCAGAGTGACATTTCTAGACATTTCCAGAAGTTAACATCATTCTGGACATCATTCTGTTAGATCTAAGATATTATCCTACTCAAAATATCAGGAATGCCTCATGATTTTATATCAGAATCTGTGCACTCATTTAACAATTTAAACAACAAACACAGAGTTATTCAGAACATTAGATTTTTATCAAACTGACAGTCTAGAAATGCAAACACTCAATATTGTTTTTATATCCTCATATATATATATTTTTTTTTCTTAAGCCAAGTGTGTCACAACATAATTATTAAATTTCTTGCTGAAAGCTAAAGCAGAAAAAAAACTGTACCTGGTTCTTTTTGATTAACAGCTGCACAGTTGGCAAGTCTTTTCCATGATCTATGGAAGTTGCCAGAGGCATCCGTTCTTTTACCCAAAGCTGCAAATTAAACAGAAATAAAACCTCAGCAGGCCAAAAATAAAACTCAGAACTCATCTATTGACTCCACTGAGTTGCTGGTGCTCACAATTTCATCTTCCAAGTCTCTGTTGAACTGATGTGCTTCTTTGGAGGCCAGCAGCTGCTGTCTCCTCAGGTTAAGAGGGTCTTGGAGGCTAGAAAAACTGTCAATGACTCGCTTCTGCTGCCCGTCTACCTCAGCCAAGCCTGCATCCTCCTGGGACAGAGCAACAGCCTGACTTTGTAGGGACTGCACCTCTTTCTCTCTGACCTCCATCTGATGCTCCAACATCTACACAGGGGACAAACATTAAAAAAAAAAAAACAAAACAGGTAAAACATCTTCATTTGCATCAGATAAAATATTTTTGGCCCAACTTATTTCTGCTTTTATCAAAATAAAAAAATAAAAACATTCAGAGCTTTGCAGCGTATTTTGATTTCTACCTGGTGCTTTTTAAGGAGGATGTTGACGCTGGTCAAATCTTTTCCGTAGTCGTCACTGTGCAGCTGGGTCTCGATGTTTTTCAGCCAGTCATCCAGAGCGGAGCAGCTCTGTGTAAATATCTCCGCTCTGTGGGCTTCAAACAAGCACTGGTCCTTGGTACGGGTCGTGCTCTCCAGCTCCTCCCACTGACGCTGCAGGTCCTCCAACGTCTGCTGAACCACCGGCTTCAGCTCAGGCTTCTCCGCCACCAGCGCTTGACCCTCCTTTTAGAGAAACAATTTACTTACAGATTACAGCTGGTAAACTGTTGCCAAGTTAAAAGGAGGAGGAAAAAAAAAAACTTAAGGTTAATTTAAGAGGGTGTGTTTTCTGAGTTTACACACCTTATCAATCTTGTCCAGCCAGTCTTTGTTGGAGGCCAGCTCTGCCATGAAGGCCTGGTGTTTCTGCCATTTGCTGTGAAGATTTCTAGCTTCGTCATACGTCATGTCCTGTGCTGTTAGCATCTTCTCGTTGATCCACAAAGTCAGCTAGAGAGGAGTAACAATATGGAAAAACATTATAAAGAGACACTACCCATCACAACCCATGACAAATTCTTTATATGACTTTACAGATTAATTTGTTTAAGTGCTTAACTTCATTACCTCCTGCCCATCTTGCAGAAAGCGCTGAAGTTCACAGTTATCCTTAAGCTTTGCAAGCAGTTCATTTGCAGCCTCCTTATTTTTACAATGCCTGGGGAAAAAAACAAGCATAAGTCAGAACTTTTCAACTCTCAACACGTCACAGAAAAAAAAAATCTGAATTTTTCCCTTATCTTTTGCTCCAGCTCTGACCTTTCCTGGATTGAATCAACTTTTTCTTGAATTTTATCTGCATTTGCATTGGAGTCATTAATAAGGCGCCGTCCAGCCTCCACCACACCCGTTATCTTCTCTTCGCTGGCCTCTGTGGTGGTGAGGAAATCCTCATGCTTTTTAATGGCCTCCTCTGCAGCCTGAAGATTGGTGGGCATCTCCGTGTGGGACAACACGTACTCCTACACAGGCACAAAAGCAGCATTTGCATTTAAGTTTCCCAAAAAGGCTGTATTTTTCTAAAAGCTATGAAGGAGCATAAACCTATAAATTTGGTGACCTTTAAGCTGTGCACTTTTCGATTTAACCTACATTTGATGCTTGTAATATTTAGAGCAATAATAGTAAATCCCCTCTGACCTTATATTGGGATCCATTTTGATTGGTTGAAATCTTAAAAGCATAGCTTGCCAAAATATTAAAGCAAACAAAAAGTTAACGTATAGCTAAAAATATAGTTCTTTCCAAGTCATAGCTCTGATCTTTTCACAATGGATACAATTAAATGTATTTTAATGGAATTTTATGTGATGCATCAACCCAAAGTAGCACATGGCTACATAATAAAACAAAAAGGGTAAAAGGCTTGTTTTTAACAAATACCTGGAAAACATGTTGTCCATTTATATTTGGCCTCCTTTACTCTGAGACCCTAAATCAAACTCATTCCAACCAAATGCAAAGGTTTTTTGTCAAAAGAAAGCAAAGAGAGGTCTGCTTACAGTTTGTGCTGCATTTGTTTTGTAGCCAAAGAAGCAGCAAGACTAAATATTTTAGTTCTGTTATTCTAGTCATTTGTAGCTGGAGTACTGAAACTGATTAAGGAACAGCAGACTGTTGCAAAGAAAGCTAATGAGGTTAATTCAATAAGGTTCCATTCATATTCTGTTGTTCTAACCTGGCTGTTGAGAAAAGCTTCAGCTTGCTTGGCATCTCTAAGGAAAGTCTGGAAATCGAAGGCCTGGGCCAGAAGACTGTGGCGGTTCTCCCACATGCGTCGCAGCTCATGCCAGCCAGTGTCCAGCGCCTGAAGCCTCTGAGCCAAGAACATGTGCTGGGCGTCCGTCTGACCTTGGGTCACTTCCTCGCCGACCGCTCGCATCTTCTCATAATCCTCCTTGTAGTTGTCAACTTCGTTCTTGATGCTCTCGTGCTGGGCCAGCAAACTCTCGGCCTCAGGCAGGGAAGTGGGGATGTCTTCTGAGGCGACTGCGGTCTGAGTGCGGGACAGCCAGGACTGGAAGTCATCCAGGTCCCTGAGGAAACCCTGAAGCTTGCTGGCTTCTCCCAGTGACTCCTCCCGTCGCTTCATGGTGGCATTCAACTCCTCCCACACCTCCTGAATCTCAGCCAGGCGACCTTGGATTTCTCCAGCTTGATCTGGATGTTCACTGGCGAGTTTTTCTGCCTCCTTTGTCAAATCATCCAACTTACCCTAAAAAATATGGAGAACAAAAAAACGATTATTTTGTCCAGGTGTTGTTATATTTCCATTTCTGCCCAGCATGCATCTCTTCCATACCTGAATAGCCTCGAGGTCCCTCTCCATGCCAGTTAGCTTGCGTTGAAGCGCCATCACTCCAGCCAGGTCGTTGCCCAAGCTCTGCGTGGATTCAATCACTTTGGTTTTTTCCTTCATCCACGTCTGGCTCTCGTTACACTCCAGGTGGTAGTTCTGGATGTTAAGAGCAGATTCCAGGGCTTGTTTCTTTTGGCCAGCCAGCTTCTCAAACTCTTTCCATCTAGAGTCAAAATCCAACACATGGTACGTTAAAGTACAAACAGAACGGCGCTCATAGGGGTGAGATTAAAGGCATGTTGTTCAATATTAAACCTGTCGTTTAGCTGGTCTCTTGTCTGGTGGATTTGGTCTTTGCTGCAGTTGTCTGAGCTCAGCAGTTGCTCAGCCACTTGATTCACATCAGTGACCCGAGCACCCAGGTTGTTCATCTCAGGCTCCAGAGTGTCAAACCTGCAGTAGAGTATAATTGTTTCATGTCACTCGCTATGAAAGATTTGCATCATTATAGTACATACACAGTGCAGGTTTATGTTTACTCTGGATATTCATTTGTGCAAACTGTACTGGTTGGTAAAAACCCAGAGAGAGACATGATATCAATGCTAGAAAGAAACTTAATGTAGACAGCATTGATTTTTGAAATTAAGATCATTTAGCTTTTCCATGTTGAATACTTCATTTTTGCATATTTTTCTTTAGATGTATATAAAAACAAATGCTCAATTTATTATTATTTTATTTAAATTTGTTTTGAGATTCAAGCTACAAACAAGAAGCAAATTGGGATCAAGTTTTGCCACAATGGCTCTTTAGCAATGTGAAGAAAGTACTGAATTTGAAGAAAGTAAGCCGAAACATCACAGTAGAAACAATTAGATGATGCACTTAGGATGGGTAATGATTATCCCAGTTTTAGCTAACCCTAAATCACTTATGTTGTAAAATATCTTGAAAATTTGGTTTACAAGATATTTTACAACTTTGTCTTCAGGAAAAACTGAAATTGTATCCATTTGTAAATAGAAAAAAGTACTGGATTCAGCAACAATCTTGTTGCATAATCATCTCTGCTTCCATTGCTCCCAAACTGACCTCTGCTGCACAACCTCCAGGTCTTCCAGCTTGGTAGGGATCTCCATGCCGTCCAGCCACTGCTCCTTCTCTTCCACCCACAGCTGGCAGGCGTCTGCTTCGCTAAACATGCGATAAAGCGCCAGGGCGCCTTCCAGAGCCTGTCGCCGAGCTGCTGACAGGGACTCCAGCTCTTCGTAGCGCTGCTCAATAGCAGGAAGACGTCCCTCCACCTAGAGACCGCAATTAGCCATCATTCACCACACAGAGCATGAGATCTGAGAGGGATAAAGAAAACTAAAGCAAACGTACTTCAGGGAAATGAATGTAGGCCTCTGGCAGTGCTTGGGCCTGCTCATGGAGCGAATCAATAAGGGGGCGGTGGCTTTGGATCTCCTCTTCAATTTCTCTCTGCTTGCGAGCTAAAGTTTGGGTGGAAAACTCGTCGTGGCCAACCTCTTGACTGGACACCTGTCTAAGCGTCTCCATAATCCAGGCTTCCATGTCGTTGGCATCAGTTTGAAACTGGTGCAGAGCCACAGATTCCTTCAGACTCTGCTCTCTGAGCTTAGTTGTCTAATAAAATTAGAGTACAAAAAACATAAATGTATACAGAATTGAAGACTGTTTAGATGTGACAAGTAAAGCTGCAAACCACAACCGACCTCCTCCAGATGAGCCCACTGTCCACGGACGTCTTGGATCCTTTCCGTGATTTCCGGGGCTCCAAAGTGACCCTCTTCAACCAAAGCTTCTCCAGCAGCGATGCTGTTGCTAAGGGGGCCGTAGCGAGCGGCCATCTCGTCCCTGAAGGCCTCGTGCTTACTCAGTAGGTGAAGGGCAGACGAAAGGTCACGGCCACTGTCCCCACTGGCCAGAATCTGCTCCTGCTCCCTGATCCAGGCTGCCTCCTCACCAAGATCCCACATGAACTGCCACAGTCGACGTGAATCCTCCAGACGCTCTCGACGCGTCGCCGCAAGCTGGCCAAGCTCCTCATAAGCTTGACCCAGCAGGTCGACCTTCTCACTAACAAGTCCAGGCTCACAAGGTTTGTAAGCTTTCAAGAAGGAAAGAAAATGAGAAAAATGTGTTTAGATTCTGATGAAAAGAGAAGCATCTGTACAGAAAATGATGAAGGCCGCGTTAGAAGGCCTACCCTGGTCGTAGGAGGTGAAACGTTTGGCGGCTCCTTGCACAGCTTTTATCCTCTCTGCCTGACCTGAAATGTCAGCCTCTACCAAATTGTGTTTTTGTAGCAGATCTAACACATCGTGCAAATGTTTGCCACTATCCTGGGACTGCAGGCGACCCTGAAAAAAACAGAAGACAAAAAACAAACAGAAAAGAGAAACATTTAGAGTGAGGCGTTCAGTCAAAATCTGTTAAACATAATGAAGAAAGGTTTTCTCGAAAAGGTTTAACATATATAACAATGAATAGGAAAGTCATTTTAAAAAGGATTCAGTTTTATTATTTGTTATTTTATTTGGTGATTATTATGTTTAACAGCAAAACTCATTTAACTTTTTCATGCACAATATGGGTCAAAAGCAACCTGTCTGAGTTTTTAAGTTTTATACTTCTCCAATAAGTATTCCTGGTATTCCAAGAATATCCAATTGTTTTTGGTAATCATACGTCGTTTATATATTTTTTTATTATAGGCCAGTGATGCTAAATACATGCAAGTGAAGTAATAGGGAAACACTTAGACTTATCTCTTGTCCATCAACTAATCAGTGGAATCAGAGACGGCACAGAAATGAAACTATTTCTTTTGCACAATGATTTTCTAATGTTTACTTGTGTAGATTTAATTATTTTTCACTTTATCAACAGGAAAAACGGTAGAACATAAAATTCAATTCAACACAATAAAGTGCAGCAAATTGTGATAGAATTTAGAGTCAATCTTTGATGCAAATAGTTGTTCTATTTTTAAGTTACTTTGTTTAAAAATCACACTTTGGTGAAATTATATAAGCTCAAAAACAAGATTACTTCATATTTGTAATGTTATCTGGCCAAGTAGCTGTATTTTCAAATATAGCACAAGAAAACACTCAGCCAGCAGGAAATAACACAGGAAATTAATGTTTGAGTCACGTTATGCATTGAAATGGACATGCATGTGTTGTTGATCAAAAGCTGAGATTAATTAAAAAGAGAAAAAGAGAAAATTATATGCTATTAATATAATAAAATTTAAAAAAGTGTGCAGGTCATTTTTTTTCCTTTCAGCATGCCATACTTTTGTAGTTTTAATTTAAGTCTGAATCATCCGGTGGATGAGTTGACTGCAGTAATTAGTGTCCATCAGCAGGAGCTTGCTTAAGGTTTTAAGATTAATTTGTTACATCAGGCTCATCATAACTGAGGCAGTATTGTCAGAGTCCCGGGAGAACAATAACCAAATTGTGTAGTGCAAGGGTTTTTAGTAAAATCATATACAAGTAAATGAATGTGGAAAATTGAGCATTTTTATTTAAAAAAAAATCTTGGTAAGATTTTATTTGAAGGGGTGTGCATAAGACTGACGTGACACCGTCATAAACATGACATAACACCTGTCATGAACATAAAGAAGTCTTTATGAATGTTTATGACAGTTGTCATGAAGTGTCATTCGGTAAATAATGACACTTAATGCAAAGTTGCTCTAAAAATTGCATTAAAAGTCCATTAAAAGTGGTAACTTTGCATGATTTTGTTAATTATGATAATTGAATGCAAAGTTGGCATTTTTAATGGACTTTCAATGCAACTGTTCATGACAGATGTTATGTCAGTCTTATGCACACCCCTTCAAATAAAGTGTTACCAAAATCTCTTAATAAAATCTTTGACTACTAAAAAACATAAAACACCACTGGTACAAAATACAGGTACGAAAATGAACATCTGTGTATGAAATGGGGGATATGGATTTGTGAAGGCATGAATTAGCAAAGATACGGATTGACCAAGAGAGATTTAAAAGTCAAAATCAAACAATTGTAATTCTGGTGAACACGAAGAGAAGGAAAATGTGGTGTGCTGCAAAGAAAAAAAAAGAAAATAAAAAAAACCCATATATACCCTCTATAATGATACAGAGCTCTAATTAAAGTGAAACTAATGAAGTCAAGCCAATAAAAGCCTGGCTATTTTATAAAGAACAGTTTTAACTACATGAACACTAGAAATGAACAAACTAGAACACTAGAAATGAACAAACATGGGGAAATACCGGCATCTCAAGACTGGCAGACCACAAATGAATTAAGTTCACAGCTTGCTAAGACAGCTTGTCAAAATGTAATTCCTTTAGTGCTCCACATGACTGTAGTCTGCCTCAGTTAACCTCAGTTAAGCCAACAATGGTAGGCAACACCAGTCAGCCGTTAGCAGGCATGATAACAGCTAATTACTGCAATTAGGAGCAACACTAAAGCTGCTGGGAAAAACTATGAACAACATCTATCTTACTTCAGAGGATTAGCTCAGCCCTTTTAGTTAATTGGACACCAAAGCAACAATAGGAAGAAGCACAGACACTCAGCACTTATTTAAACGAAGCCATTCAAAATGTCCGTTTTACCTTTTCGTCGGCCATCCAGTCCATAATGTAACGCATCTCCTGAAACAATCTCTGAAGGTCTCGATGGGAGTTCAGACGCTCCCTGCGGGCAGCCAGAAGTTCCTTGAGGTATTCCCAAAGTCGAAGGACGTTATCCCGTCGTGCCAGTATGCGACGCACATCATGATATTTCTCTGCTTCCAGTTCTTTGGCAACAGCCTCCACGGCAGCAACCCGCTCCCAGTATGCACCGATGTCTGTCTCAATTGCTTCGTGTTTACGGGTGGCAGCTTCTACTGCTCCCAAATCAGTTCCAAAATTATCCTTGCAACAAAAAAAAAGAAGACTGTATGAGAATCCAGCTAATCTTATAGTTTTAAACAAATAATATAAGTTTTTCATCAGGTTTAAAGAAAAGGTCAGTTTTTCTACCTGAGACACTAATCTCTGGTTCTCACTCAGCCACGTCTCCCTCATTGCTGCTTTTCTGTCAAAGCGAGCCGCCAGCATCTCCAGTTTTTCTTGGCGAATCAACTCGTTTCTTAGTGCAAGCTCACGCTCATGTTCAGCCTTTTCCAGTCGTTCCCAAGCCTGCCAAACAGATGGATGCACAAGATGCCCGAATCATGCAGCAGCCATGACACAGAAGTTTTACAAAGAATACAATTTTTTAAGAATTAGAGGAAAATATTTCCATTTTATTATTTGATACATGTTTATATAATTTTCAGGTACTCAAATGTGTAAAGTGCCAGCCACATTTATTAGCTCTGGGAAAGATGCATTAAAAACCTAGGATAAAAGCATGTTTATTGCAGCATGGGTACAGTTAAGGTATCTCTAGCAATTCATTTAAAATGAAACATCACTGATTGCTGCGGCTCGCAGCGTTGGCTGGTGCAGCCGGTGTGGGCTGTTTGATAGAAAACAATAGGGGTGTTTTTCATCACCCGCATCTGATGTTGTCAATGTGCGTTGCTTTCACATGCTGTCCTGCTGGTAAATTGATTTGGTTAAGAGATTTCTCTATTTTTTTAGTTGGAGATTACACAACAAATTTCAGGCGTTTTACATATTGCTGTTGCTGTTGAATATATCTGGTACTGTATTTAAAACAAGCCCTACCTTATTTATATCAGAGATGAGTTTGCCTTCTTTTGGCATGTAAACTTTCTGATTATTTGCTCTCATTTTGCTCTGGATGGTAAAGAGAAGGACCTCCAGGTTTCCCTTTTCTGTAAATCTGTGGAGACAAAACATAGCTTGGATTTAGTTAAAAAAATATATGTATATATATTTCACAATTTATGAGCTTCCATCAGGCGAACTAATACTCACTTAGGGGGTTTCTCCACAGTCCGGTAGGAGTTGAAGGCCTGAAGCTGGTTCTGAACAGCACTCAGAGAGTTAGCCAGCTGCCGATCATTAAGCGTCAGTATGGTCTGCTCAATCCATTGCAGCAGCTCTGATGCCAGGGTCTCGTACTTCTCTATCAATTGGTCGGCCTCAATGGCGTAGTCGAGTACCTGCAGCCAAAACAATTAGTGATTCCACACAAATGGGACGGAAATATTTATACATCCGTCATGCTATGCATAATGTATCCAAGCATGTCTCTGATTTTTTGAAGTGGAAATCTGAAGAACATCTATGTGCTGTCAGCATCTCCTCTTGAGTAGATAATTATCTGTACACTCCTTCAGTGCTTGGTAATCAAGAACCACAAGGGAGTCAATAGGTCAGAGACAAGCAAAAGCAAAGAGGATTTCTTCCATCCAAAAATAATTCAAACCCCAAAACCTTCCATAGTTATTTAATCAAACTATTTACACTTAAAAAGTTCTTGGTTTTAAATTACAAAGTCACTTAGCCAAACGTCTCAAATCACACACACACACACACACACACACACACACACACACACACACAGAGCTAACCTTTCCGATTCGTTTTCCCTCCACTGCCAGAGCTTTCATCTTAGAGAAATAATGATAATAGGTCGCCACATATGTGATGATTGACTTCTCATCTGGCTGATCAACATTGACATCTGGAAGAGAGGAAAAACAGAAAGTTAAAGTACTGTGCTCCAAATATCACTTGATCAAAAAACAAGAACAAGAAGTATTCAGCTCTATCCATCTTTGGATTCTGTTATTTAAAGTCCTTTTGATTCTTTAAACAGCCTTTTGTGATGGCATTAAAGTTGACAATAATTAGTGTTGTCCAAGAAAATCCAATTGACTTTATTAAACGTGCAACTTAAATGAAGTTATTTTAGAGAAAAGCTGAATGCCTCAGTGAAGCCAGCAGCCACCTACCCTCTGGGTCCAATAGTTTAGTGAGGCCCATTTCCTTCTCAGCCACATTAAAAGCATTCTGGAGATTGTAGTGAGCATTGGACCTTTTCAGGTTGTCGAACTCAATCAAGTCAGGCCTGCACACAATGGGAAACAGACTTTTTAATAGGAACAGGAAACAGATAAGAAGAAATGACAAAACATTCACATCCTGAATGCTCATCAGGTATATAAAAAAAATCTATTTTGCTAAAGTCATATGTAAAAATGCTTTTCATGCATGTGATACTCTTTACTTTCTTATTTTAGGAGTATTTGGATTTTAGAGCAGCATAAATATGTCAGATGTAAGTTTATCACAAAAGAACGTCCACTAAATGCAGTTATAAAATGATGTAATGGAAATTTTTTAAAACTAATATCATGAATTACACAGAGAGCATTGTAGAAGCTAAAAACTGCACATTGATAGCTGTGTCACGATTCAGTTAAACAGTAAATGCAGTGAAATAATTGAACACCTAAGTAAATAAGAAACGCCTTCATTGTATGCATTGATTAATTCATCAATAATCTCTGTTCTGAGTCACAAGTTAAGGATTAATCTTTGGTCTTTTTTCTTTATACTCTAGAAATCCTTTAACCAGCAGGGTGCACAACTGAGTAGCCAAGGATGGTTCTAAAAATAAAAAATAAAAAAAAAAAATAGGTGGGTTATGACTGTGATCTGGGTCATCTTACTCCCTATTTTATTCTATCTTCCAAGTCCTACTGCAGAAAGGAAGAATACTGAAATAGAAAAGGTGGTAAGAAACTCCTTTGACTGCTGCACTTCCCTGAACACCAAAGTACAAAAATATTGAACGTCTATTGTATTTGCAGGAGGATAATCTGAAATAACACCCAGTAAAAAAAAGAAAAAGAAAAAAAAGAAAAAAGAATAGACCGATCAGATTCTTCAGCAAAACAAGCCAAACAGGGATCACAGGTCAGTGAGTCACTGACCTGTGTTTGTGCACGATGGCATTGAACGCCAGGCCATCTCTCCAGCTGGTAGTGAAGTTGTGGATGTTGACATTAGGATATCTGCAGGGGTCAGATTAAAAAGCATTAATCATTAGCTCAGCACGGCAGAATACCATACTGACATTTCATGTAAAAAAAAATAAATAAATAAAGCTAACAGTAAAAGTATTCAGCACACAAGTCAATTTTAATTACTTAGACTAGCAACAAAAAGTAAATGTATTCCAGTAATTAAATTCAAAGTGAAACTTATGGAGATTCATTAAAAACAATAGAATAGAAATATCCTTTTTTTTAATCCCTTACTGGGGAAATTCAGGTATAGTACTAGAAAAGTGACAGGCAAATGGAGGGATGGAGATATACTGGTACATATAGACGGCAATAAAAAGAAATTGAAAGACTTTAAAACAGTATTGTTGTATAGTGTGAGCACATTAAGCACACTCAGGCTCTAAGAAATGTGTAACTTAGAAAGGTCATTTAAAATATACAAACTGTGCTCTATAGCATTGCAAAAATAAGAAAATAAACTAATAGTAGGGTTGGAAACATATCGGTATTGCTGGGAGCAGTGATGGTTAGAGTTACTGGGAGGGAGGAGCTATGATGATGCTTTTTGTGCAGTTAGGACACAGCTGTATGTTGCCAAAGGAGCTCGCCAGATGTGCAACAGCTGCATCTATGAGGTGAGAGACATTATCCAAAGGTGATGAGTTTTTGCCAGATTTTTTCTGTCTACACCACCTTGGACATAGCTGGCCTTCTAATGAGTCACGGTTTTATGACAACTTTTTTCAAGTGTTCAGTTCTTTTAATTTTTACAATTATAATCTAGTTTCAATGAAAATCCTTGAAAATTAATCACAAGCCACATGTGATGGCAATACAGTAATCAATCTACAGGTCTGCCAAGGTGCTAAGGAAGGAAAACAAACCCAGCAGACCACAGCAGATCACATGGCTTCCCAAATCATCATCAACTGTCCAGACTTCACAGAGGACCTCAAACATTTGTTCAGTGGAGTAGGAGCAGTGAACAAAAGTCCAGGCCTTTACCTCAGGTAAGGCACTTCTAATGTCTCTTCTCTGGAGTAATTTAACACAAGGAATGTGACGGTCATAACCAAGTATAAATCAGTGTGTGGTGGCTCCAGGCTCTGATTTCAGCCACAGTTCAAACATCATCAATCTTCCCCAAACTGCAGAATGGGTTTTGTTTCACAATCCTCTCAAAGCAGCAGTTATTCCTGCTCCAACTTTTACTCCTACCCTTTTTCCCTCCACTTTACTTTCCATTTGGATCCTTGGATACGGCACTCTGAAACGCTAACTTCTCTGGCTATGACCTTTTTTCGGCTTCCCTGTTTGAGGAAGATGTCAATGACTGCTGGATAACTGTCGAGTCAGCAGACTCGCACATGATTGTGTAGGTCATAGCACAGTCATTACATGAAATTGTTGTGTTCATAATCTCATTGTTAGTCTTGCATAACACTCAATGCGAGAGAAACGCATAGATAAGCCGAAAGCCATAATCGACAAATTTAACTTTGTCTATACATAAATTAACAGTGTTACACTTTATTAGTTGAATTACTGAAATAATTTAGTCTTTGAATTATAATCTAATTTACTGAGGTGTGTGTGTGTGTGTATATATGTATATAAACACTTCCAGACATATGCCGTCAGCTTCTTACCCTGCTGTTTTCATTTGGCACCAAAGCAGAAGGGCATCTTTGGCTGACTTTTTCTCTTTGTTGTCTTCCGTTTCCACACTGATGTCTTGGATCTGTCATTTAATCAAGATAGCAAGGTGTTTATAAATTACAATTTCTAGGTTCAGCAGCATATTTTATAGTAATTACATCGGTATGCAATAACACCTTTTGGAGAGTGAGAAAACAGAAAGTCATAACGAGGAGCTCATAACTAAAACATAATTATTAGAAAACCACAGTGAAGAGTCATCTAACAATCAAGTTTTATGAGCTTCAAAGAGGAAGTGCAAGTTGGCATAAGGACAACATTACAATATAAATAACCACTAACCTGAAAGCGGAGGATTATAGTCCATATGAGGCCTAAGGTGAGACGGTGATTTCCATCCACTATATCATGGGATCCCATGTTTTCTAGATGGACCTTTTGCTCCTTGAGAAACTGCAGAGCTTTGTCAACATTCTCCAGGCAGTGGATACGCATGCGGCCCTTAGTGGGTTTTGGCTATGAGGGGGGAAAAAACAAAACAAAAACAAACAAAAAAAAACAAGATGCACCCATTTGAATGTTGTTGAATAAAAAAATTAAAGAACAAATGAAATGGAAAGGAGGACCTGACAGGAACTTAATAGGGAAAGCAAACAGAAACTGGAACACAAGCAAGTCAGTGTAATAAAACAAACAGGTCCAGTGAAAGTGGTTACTTCCATGTACTGACCAGCTGTTCTCCTGAGAGGACTTCCAGAAGGCGGATTAACATGCGCCCATCCCGCAGATCTGTGTACAAGTCACCAATGCGACAAGTCACTCGACCCAAGTGAGAGTTTACCCATTTGGTGAAGGTTTTCTTCTGCACAGCTTCACGCTCATCTGTAAAAAATAGCAGATAAACAAGAGTCAGCTCGCATTGCCTTAGCTTTGACATGTACTCTGCCTGAAACCGTCCCATCAGTGGAGTGTTTCACAAGCCTATATGCTCCAAATGCACTCCTCTGAACAGTCGTATTTACATGAGGCTTTAGTAAATAAATATTCACAGAAAATCCTTTTTTTTTCTGTAGCTGACAGAGCAGAGAGAACACCAGCAGTTTAAGTCATGAGAATTTAAGGCCTTGCCTTGTGTACTCCCATTTTACAGACAAAATAGTTTCTTTTGTCTGCAATATTAATCCAGGGAGGGTTTTCTAATCTTAAAGGAATAATTCAGGCTTTTTGAAGTTTTGCTAAAAGATTACAGGTAGTCAATATTTTACCTGCAGTAGACAACTTGCTGGGTGTCTTTATTTAGTATAAATCCAGATTTGTTGGTCCTTGAGACCAACCTGGCTTCAGTGTCAAAAATCTCATAGTAGTCATAGTCACAGTTTATAAAAACGTATATTTTCTAAAATTTAAAATTGCCTTAATTAATTATTATTATAGTGTTCTAAGAAAATGTAGTTTTCACACAGCTTTAATTTTATATCATGGAGCTACATGGGCCACAACGCAGTGCTCTTTTGTGTTTCACAAAAGATCGTCAGAGGTGGCACAGAGCCTCCCACCTCCATTTCCTGTGTAATTAATCATCAGCCTCTGTGTAAATAACCACGCAATGCAAACGTGACAGTGGTTTAAAGGTTCATAAAATAGTGTCAGCATAAACCACAGTGACCTTTTTGAGATTAGAGGGTTTTTAAGGGAGTAAGACGAGTCTGCTTTGGTCTTGGCTCCATCTGGACTAGCTGTTAGCTTCCCTCTGGGACCAACTAATCTGGATTTATACTGAATTATGACACCAAGAGTTTTCTACTGCAGGAAAGATAATAGCTGCTTCTAAATCTTAACAGAATCATACTTGAACAACCCCTTACAGATCAATCAATCAAATTTTATTTATATAGCACTTAACAGCAGAGAGTACTCCTGCATCAAAGTGCTTTACTTATAGATCAAGATGCATTGATGCCATCTGCTCAATTGTCAATTAAAATATCTAGAACGACTAAGCTTCAGAATAGTAAACACAGCACAAACATTTAGCTGCATGCATTTTTTTGCTGTTATTGCAGGTAGTGCATAAAGAGAAACATTATACAGGTCTAACCCAGACGTGGACTACAGACATATGGACTACAGAAGTAAGAGGCTAATCCTGCTCCACCAACCACCCAGGTGACCCAATTTCTAAAACATAAGGTCTCCCTCGCTTTGGAAAACACTATTCCCGGAATATAATCAGATATAAAACCAATCTGAACCAAACAAACAAAAAAAAAAAACTAAATGGACAATTAATTTGAGAGCACTTTGAAGAGAATGCACTGAAGTACCTAAAGAAAGTTTATTGTGGTAATGAACATCAATTACTATCCGGTAGGGGGAAAAAAAAAAGAAGAAGAAGAAGAAGAAGAAAAAAAAACCTGATTGTGAAATATAAGCCCTCTAGGGTGGAGTAACCCCATGGTTCATAGTATTTGTTCTGGTGCAACCTAAAGACATTTTTCTTTTTTTCTTTTTAAGCTTTTCTCTGCCAAAATCAGCTGCTCTGTCTGACAGGACACAGACATGCTGCTGTCCCAAGACAGTGATAAAGTGCAGGTCATTTAAAGCCTCAACTTAAACTCCATACAACAAAGGCTTCCTGTTCAATCTGGAAAAGCTTGACAGAATCTGATGGAACAAATGAGAAACTTCCCAAACCCAGGTTCATAAAACCTTTAGAGTCTAAAGAGAAGAAACTGATATTACAATCAAGGGGATCTCCTTCCAAAATTCCAAGAAAATTGTAAAAATTGGACTAAAAAACAGAATCAGATTCTTTTTAAAAACATAGACAAAAGCAATGACTGAATTTGTTATAATCATGTGCCACAGCGCTTCCAACTTATTGCCACCTTACCTGGCTGCCATTTTCTTGGTTAATTTGGAGTCACATTTCTATTTTCATATTCTACTTCCCAGATAAATCTAGAGCTCATAGTTCAAGTTTACAGAATATAGACAACTATTTCTCAAAAACACGACAGGCCGCTGGATGAATGACTGATCTAGCACCTAACCACCAGGCTTAGCAAGTTTTCTGGGGGGAAACCTTGAAATGAGTATGAGCTCGAGTACGTCAGCTTTTGGTCACTAACAAAATAACATGCTGCTGGTTAGGTTGAGCTTAAGGTAATAGTAAAAATAAAAAAATAAAAATATAATAAAATAAAAATCAGGTAATGAGCTATGACTAAGACCAAGTCAGTGTAAGACTTGGTCTGATAACTTGAATAATTTATTTGAAGGAATCTTAATACTTTTTTCACAAAATCTTAAGCAAAAGGTGTGGCATTTCTATAGTCTAATGTAAAAGCATGTATGAAAATACAGAAAACTACTGCTGTACTTCCATGCTGTTCATGGCAGCAGAAACTTTTAGTAGCAACGCTTTAATTTTGTGCAATGTTGTCTCTTTGCATACTGCAATTTTGTGTGTTGGTGTTTTGAGGCTGTCTTCTATTTAAGGTTTTAGGCGTCAGTATAGTTTTACAGAACAGCCTCAATAAACCTTTTTTTCTTGTTCTAGTGACACAAATACCACAAAAAGCTATTACTCCAATGCTAGGGGCTTATTAATGAGTTTGGACCTGTTTAATGAACCTGCAGATTTATGTGGATTTGACAGGTGGACTAAAGCAGAGAAGTCAACATTCCTTCTGTGGCTTAGTCATGTTATGACAGCACCCAGGAGAGAAAAAAACCCAAGAGCGAGAAAGATGCTGTCAGGAAATGGAGGGGTCTCCTCAGAATAACTGCTACCAAAAATTTGGCATTGTACTTTCCAGTCTGAATGAAAGCACAAGCAAAAATAAACAGTTTTTTTTGTTTTGTTTTTTTTTTTTTTTTTACATTCATGGACTGATGGGTTTTACATGCACAAGAAGATTGTGCTGAATATTACATTTGCAGATCAATGCCTAAATTGTGCATTACCTTCTGCTAGAAAACTCTAACACTCAGGTTTAGCAGCAGGACTTCTGGTGGTAAACTGTTATTTTTAGTCACGGAAGAATAGCAGTGACACATGATGGCGGGGACACACACACACACACAACCAGGTCTCTGCTATGATGTCAACCGTCTCCAACGTCATGTAAAATACTTGTGGAGCCTGCCAACATAACTGCAAATTACAGTTGCAAAACTACAACGGATGACAAGACGGCTGATGGGTAAAATATAGTCTTTCAAACACACTCCCACTAAATGCAGGATAGCATTGCTTGCACTTTGACAAAACAGAAATTCCTATTAAAAACAAACAGTTTGAAGCAACCCCAGGTTTCTAATCTGAAGCTAAACCAGCATGATTTTCCCCAGATAAAAACACAATACATTTTATTCCCCAACAGTGAAACAGCTTCTCACAGCCTCAGTGATTTTTAAAATTTTCCTACAGAAATGAGCACACCATCAGAATGTTTTTTTTGTTTTGTTTTTTTAAAAAAAACCTCTTGATCCTTTGTGTGTGCAAGCTAAAAAGAAAAAACACCAAGTGACTTGAATTTGCAGCGCCATGTTTTTTCCTATTGTTTACTAATGACAGATGAGAAACTAGTAGTTAGAGGCATCATTAAAAGTTTCAAGCACATTTGGGCTTGTCCAGCCACTTTGAAACCGTTTGTAGATGGTGGTAAGCGCTAAGTATATGTCAGAGCAAGACTAAAATGAGGGCCTGTCCCAGCCAGTGCACTCTTTAACAATTCAAGTTACCGGAATTGAGCTCTTGTTTTCCTCTTCTTTTTTTTTTCTTTTCTTTTTTTTTTTAACACTCAAACAAACCTGAGCGCTGATGATAATGATTATCTGCAAGCAATCTTAGCATATATAATGCTGGACCTAATCCTGTTTGTGTGGCTCATACTTTACTGGGATCATGTTTAGTGACACATGCAGATGAATACAACACCAACACAGAATTAGTGAGGCAGGGCTTACAAATGTTTATATGAAAAATCACATGATACAGTTGCTTCATATTTCAAGTCCAAGGAGCATGCTTTTCTTATAACCTCTTCACTACTTAACCTTGACCTATGAATCTTACAAGTATTAGCATGGTACTTAACTGAAGAAATAAACTACTGTTTTGCTTTTTTTAGTTGTGGTACACAATGAAAACATTTTTCACATCCTTTCAACAACAAATAAATACCAGGTATTATGTTTTTTTAAGTTGATTGGTAAACTACCATGTCTAGCAAGTAACAAAAGCCAAAGACACAATTTAAAACTTATTTTTAGGCAAAAAAAAAGTTTTAAGGTGTGCTGTGGTGGCGCTGGGGTTAAGCACAACCCACATATGGAGGCCTTAGTCCTCAACGCAGCTGTCCCAGGTTCGATTCCCGGGCTTGGCGACCTTTGCTACATGTCTTCCCCCTTTTCTCATTACCCACTTTCCTGTCAATTAACTATCAAATAAAGGCCACTAGAGCCCCCCCCAAAAAAAAAAGCTTTAAATAAATAAAATAACCAATCAGGGCCAGGGGAATGTCTTCATTGTGTAACACAACAATAAATAAGTAGTGACCTTCCCAAGTTGTACAGCGTTTGGAGTCTTTTCCGGCAGTCGTTCATTGCCAGACACTTCACAGCCCCAACCAGAATTAATAAGGTGGAAAAAATGAGTGACTGATTCCAAGATCTGCATTTAGAGGCTGAGCTACAAGCCAAAAGTCTCAACATTTGTTTTTTCCAATACTGTGCAGGATTTCTGGCAATGGGACACTTGTCATAGAGCAACTTTGCTAAAGAGAGTGCACTAAATCACAATGTTAATGAGCCTGTCACAGACCAGAGACGAGAGCAACATGTTTCAAAAAATGAGATTAGTGATGATGTCATCGGTAGATATGCTAACTAGTCTGAGCATCCATGGCAAACTACGCTATAGGGAAGAAGTTGTAAAGAACCAGTGAGAGAGAGGTTGTGAGAAGCTCATATACATTCCTGTAATGCCTCTAAAAGTTTATTCCACTGGTTACAAGTATTACTTAAACAAATACATACATAATTTTATGATCTGTTGAACAATGCCAGTCTCATTTCTTGTCAAACATTTTGGTTGAAGAGATTTTAAAATTAAACTCTTTCAGGAGTATTAATAATTGGGCTTTTCAATAGGAAACCAGTTGATGAGCACTTTAATCAGAAGAAACTCAGGCAGATTTTGATAGGAATGTTAGATAATTAAAACTTGACTACCTCCTAAAGGCACATGTCACCAGCAGAAATTTTTGATCCGTGATGCTGTATACATAACAGGCAGTGTTCCAGAACAAGATTCCAGTCTTGGTACAAGACAGAAAGTCCGATCACTGATTAAATTCTGTTTGTCACATCACAGAGATTGTGTCCTAACACACAGGGGTCACAATTCAGCACTAGAAAAGAAAAGAAGACGCCCTTGTTTATTAACAGTAGCTCATTTATAACTATGGAATAGATGGAGCTAAGCATCATAAAACAGCTGGACCTAAATCCTAATTTTACCTTTTTCCCTATAAATAAGAAAAACACTGACCTGTTTGAAATGGCAAAAGTTCAAGTTAAACAGATTTTTTTATTTGTTTTTAATTAAAAAACCTGTTTGACTTGTAGGTCACCGAATCCTTCAGTGAACTTTGAGTGCCTCCACTGTTGGATCTTTCTTCTCTTGCACAACATAAAATAAGTGGCATTACAACTAGAGAGGATTGCACACAAGTTTTGCCATCCCAGATATTTCAATAACCGTTCCCTTTATTGCCAGATACGCTTTGTAATCATCTCACTCCTTGCAAAAATATGCAAAACTGCAAGAGAATCTTGCAGAGGCTTAAAGCAGGTCTACCTTCAGTGCACAGGCTGGTAGTCATTAGGAGCTGCCAACAATTTCACCTTGCTTCATGTGCGGCCTTGGCCATGCGCAGTAATTCCCACTTTTCTTTGTAGTGCTGCTATGACCTTGATTTTGTAAACTCCTAACATCCTGTCAGTTACTTAACCCGACCTTTCATTATGTGTGCCTTTGCTCGCAATCTCTGCAAAAGAAGGTGCAAACTGCTTCCATCAATTTGTCTGACTTTATGACCTTCTTTATGACATTCTTCACACAGAGAAAATTACTGAGCCAATCACTTAAGTGCTCATCAGTGGGAGTCTGACTTTTCTCTTGTTTTCATCTTTGGGTTTAGTAAAATAGATTTCCTAGACAGCAAAAACGGCAATAAGTTTTACGTCAGGTGTGTAAAGGCTACACAATATGTGCTGGAATAAAATATTAAAAACATGCAAACACATTTGTAAGCAGCAGACTTAAAACCAATGATTGACATGCAAAAGTTGGATTCATTGAGGCTTAGTTATAGAATGTCAATACATTTGTTGGTCTATATCTACACAGGGTTTGGATCATTACCACGTCAGTGACCCATATAAAAAGTCCAGTCTGCCTCATTTCAACAGCTGTGTCAGAATGCTCTACTTATATTTGATGACAAAAATCCATCATGGTTGACACAGGGCTTCCGTCTGTTATGGGTATAAAATGTGTACAGAGGTTTTAAAAAGCCAGGACTGAAAACTCCAAAAATATTTTCAGCATGAATTTCCAATAACTAAAGAGTCCTTTCATTAAGATGCCATACATAACATGGAACACACAGTAATGCAACACCATATTTCTGCACACTGCAGGGCAGCTGGCAGGAAGAGGGTCCATGCACCCTACCCTTACTAACAAGACAGACAACTTGTGGTATTTTTAAATATTTTCAGTCAAAAAAAGTGTGAAAACTAAAGTAGTGTAACCCACTATGGTTAGTTTTATAGAACTGTTACACTGAAGTTTGCAAAATTTGAGTGGCATCACTTTCCATGTAATAAACACAGGTTTTGTTCACTCAGGTGTGATTAAAATGTATTTATGTGCGGCTGTTCAAGCTACAATTGGCCTGGACATGGTGAGGGAAATGAACAACAGAAAAAAAACAAAAAAAAAACTATTTTAGCTTTGGGTCAGAGTCATCCAGCTTGGAAGGCAAGATTTCCCCACCAACAATATGCCAACTAACATGGCAATCTGCAGTGCGCACTTCTGCGAGGAGGCTTACACCAAAAGCAACCCGAATGAATACTAGATGGGATCCAGAAGAAACAATAAAATCAGGCTGAAACCCACTGCAGTTCCACCATAACACACCAGAGGCAGAGAGGGGAAGAACGAAGCCATGCAACAACTAAACCAGAGACCCAGCTTTCACCTGGAAGAAGGTTGGTGGAGAGAATCATTACATTTTCCAGAGGTATGAATATTTTTGAGCCTAATTGCATGTATGCTAAATTATTTATCCATCTTATCTTGGTAGTTACATTCCCATAAAAAGATCTAAATATCTATAAATGTAAAGATACATTTGCAAAATTCTCTTAGTAGTTAGCACTGCAATTAGCATTCCAGGTCTGTGAGCATGTCTTCCATTCCAATATCTGCTCTTCTTCAATGTTTTTAGCTGCACAGTCCAGAATGTCCTCCTACGTCTATATCAGCTAGGGGCGCTATTTTTAGGCAGAGCAGTAAGCAGGAGGTACTAATGCCTTTTATTTTGAAAAAATAAATTTCAGAACTGTTACTGTAAAGAGCTTTAACATATGTTTAAAGTGAAAGATACACTTTAAGGTTCAGCAATATTTGCCTTACAAAATAGTTGATGAAAACAGAAACGGCATGCATCCAGAAGCACAGAATACAAAAATAGTAATTAATCTTAAAACCTCTTCATCTTCGAAAATAAACTTATCATCTATGGCTTGTATGCTGTGTGAGTGTGAGTAAACAAAGAGCAATAAAACAAGTGGGTGGTTTCAGCAAAAGCAATACAAACATTTGGACAGATCATCATGGAGAAAGCATGATGAGGCTGAAGCAGATAAACGACATTAACGGTGCTGTACTTGTAACTTTCAAAATGTTTACATATTTACACGTTCTCTTCAGCTGAAACACCTTAATTAGAAAAAAATAAACCAACTGTAAATAGTCAAAAGCTATTTGTATCAATTAATTTTAAAATACAAGACAATTGTTTTACTTCTAAATTTCTGGAGTTCTGTGATAATATTAAACTGTTGGGAAATATGAGCAAAACTAAAGTGAACAAAATGGCAGACACAGCTGTACATGTTTTGGCTTTTTTTTTTTCACCTCACTCTATAAAAGTAGAAGTGCCCTTCCCTCACTTATGACTTTAAAAGTAGGTCTGTGGTAAAACCGCTGCCTAAAACCTGCCACGTGTAGCACGACTTTTTCTTACACTGTTAAAAGAGCTTTAATGATGTGGCCGTAAAAACGTGTCTAACCTTTACAAGTTTGCTATAACAACGACAAGAGCTGTCAGAGAGAGTAAAATACATTCCTGTTTCAGAACAGTGTATTTTTCTCTTCACCATCGCAGTCAACATGCCCTTCAATTACATTTCCTCTGCCATCTGCAGCTGCAGGTGATAACAGGGGAGATGTGGGAGGAGGGGCCCACACCAAGGCCAATCCCATGAGAAATGAGACCGAAACAATCAGCACTCAACAACAACATCTGCAACACAAGAGTGTGAAATGTCAGTAGAAAAACATATCCCCCATTGGCTCCAAATATGTGCCTTTTTGTTACCCTCCAAAGTGTAGAACTGTCAATAATAGAAAAACTGCACAAACAAAAAGCCATTGTGTGTGTGTGCGTGTATATCCTAAACTCTCACCAGGGTAATGTGACTCAAGAGCAACAGCTCAAAGCCCTTGGAGTCAGTTTCGGTGTTATGACATTACATCTTTCATGAGGAGCTTCAAAATGTGAAACTTGAAATCCAACGCTGATCTCATTACAGCTCAACATGTAGGAGGATACTGCCTCTTGATGCTCCAGTCATTTCTTTTGTATTATTCAACTTAAAGCAAAGTTGTGTGACTGAGTAATGATTGAAAACGATAAACACCCTGAAGCAGGGTAAAAAAAAAAAACCTTTTCTGTCAAATAGCATGGTCTATTTCACTAACACCATGCTGCTAGTGCCTGCTGTGTAACTATTCAGCTAAAGTCCACATCAACTGGTTTGTAGAAAGAGCAGTGACCCTTTGGACTAGAACCCTGTTGTCTAACAAAACTCCCAATGTGTATTTATATATGAAGCAACGCATAAAACAAACTTCACAGAACATTTAGTTTGGCACCAACATCTAAGACTGACATTTACTGAGGTAAACTGAACTTCTAAAAATTGTTTGTTGTACATTACAGAGAAAATGGTGAATTAGAAGGATAGTGTAAATAAATAAAGGAAATTAAAACAGTTCTCATTCATTTGTGAAATAGGACTACTGACAGAAGGCATGTGACGTAAACATTGATCCGGTATTTTAATTCAAACGAGGAATGTAAGTAACCATTTGAAAAACGCGTGTTTTGTACCATATGATAACCATGAGTTGTCATGGTTATCAAGATTGTACAAGTTTTTTTAATATAATGTGTCAAAAATTAGCAAAGCGCACTATTGCTACATCTTATATACTACAGTGATTTCACTGGCTGAAATCACTGTAGTAAGAGTGAAGCTGACTCGGACTAAGAGCTGGTGGCCAAAGAAATCTGAGAAGCTCCCAACATGTTTGACAAATCATGTTGGGAAAAGGGCTGCTAAATCATCATTTAGCAGCCCTTTTTTATTGGTCAATTTCAATGAGAGTCTGCCAAGACAGATCTTTAAGGTTATAGTTTTATTGGTAAAATCAATTTGAAAATAGTAACATTAGCCTTCAAAAACTCTGTTACTTCAATCATCAAAACCTGTTATCACCAATTCAAACCATCAGTCTTTGACATTCTCATGTACCAACTCAGTTTAACCTTTACTTGTTGCTGCTAAGCTGGATTCTTTTTTTATGCATTTATAACAGCGCTACCATCCTGCAGCCCTACCATCCTAGGGCTGCAGGATGTTAGGACAATGTGACATTGGGATATTATTTTAGAAAAGTGCAATAACGCATATAGTGACCACTATAAGCTTTCCAAATCCAAATAGTTACAAACTAAGTCCACCAAAGCAGCAATTGATTAAAACACAGAGCTTTAGCACATAGTACATGAAATATAATAGCCTGCCAATAGTTCCTTTGTGGTTGCAATATTGCAGCCAGTGATATTGCAATAAGAACTGCATATCCTACATATTGTGCAGCTCTAATATAGTTAGGAAACATAATACAGGTCAAATCAAGGTCATCTCTAAAAGTGAAAGAGCTAAGGATATCCAACTGGATGCGAGATAAATTTCTCTTGCATGAAAAAAGATTTTACACATTAAATTAAGCAAAACCTTTGGAGTTTCAACCATTTGAAATTATGGTGTAGTAGCAGACTGAGTTTGTATCTTTATGACTCCCACAGACATCATGTTTTAACAAAAGAAGGGTGTGACCCAAAGAATGAAGCGCGAGGGTAGTCAAACTGGAAAGACAAGTGGGTGTTACAAAAATGTGTTTATGCGTCTGGCTATGTATTTGTATTTTATAGTATGGTAACTTAATCCAGACCATACTGCCCAGAGATGACCTACAAACTACAAAAGCAAATAATTAAATTTTCCCTTCCTGATTCAAATGAGTCATCATAATACAACTTTCTTTGTCTGCAAAACAACAACAAAGAAAATGCACAAAAAGAAAGCCCATTCTATTAGCCCTAACTTGGTGACTGATCTCTAACCCCAAAAGCTACACACGCAGTTTCAGGTTATTGCCAGTCAGGCTGAAAATGAGATTAAGGCATGTGTCCCTATTTGAATGCAATGTTGCATGATTGACTCTGAAAATGTTGTAAAACTGGTATGAATCTCATCTTTACTCCAAGCATTTATTGAGTTTGTGTGAAAGTGTTTTAATGGTGCAGAAATTCACACATCCCACCCTACATACAACATGCATCCTTTCACCAAACCGACACGTTGATAAAGATACGGCATCTTGCAGGATTTGAAATGCTGTGTTCACTACAAAAATTTTAAAAATGTAGAACAAGCAGTGGTGCTCCTCAAGCAAACTCGAGCACACCTCTCCGATTCAGATGGCATCCGGAGAGCAACCACAGGCAAGATTAAAAAAAAAACAAAGCAAATGATCTTTAGTCACACTCCTGTCTTACATGAGAGTTTCATATACCATAATCTCCAGAAGCTAAAATCACAAAAAAAACAACCTCTATTCTATGTTTTAGTCTAAAGTTTTGTTTGTTTTTTCTTTTCTAGTGAACACATTTCCTGCCTCACAACCAATGTCCTTGATAATTTTTGTGTGTGGAAGCTCACAGCTTTCTCAGGCTTTGGCTAAAGACAGAGCGGTGTATTGTAATGAGATAAGAGAGGACAGGTGGCCAAGTGATCAGGTGCCAGACTGCCTGCCTGCTTTAGATCTGAGCTGAAGCCTACTCTATGTACTGCGAATATCTTAATTTCTCCTAATGTAGAATACTTCTAATTCCCACAGGAGGCCATTTACTCCAGAAAAATTCAGAACTATCTTGGAACTCATACCTAATAACGAGGCCCAGCTAAAGTAGAAGGCCAAAAAAAACCCAAACTAAATAATTCCCACCCTAAACATAAGGGGAACGTCCAACACCATGCTTCTGACTCTGAAATATCAGACGAGTGGACACAATTTGGTGTGAGAGTCTAAACTGTGACGTCAACAGAACTGTTTGCTCAAGCTCACCAGTTTTGTTTACTAATCCAGTGGATCTATAAAAAGGTCATCAGTTACAATGAAACCATTACTTTCAACCAAAAACAAGAGTGTTGTGATTCTTACCTTGCAACTGCTTAAATCTTCCCTCCAAGATGTTGGAGTATTGTACTTGGTTAACAAATGCTGCTGGGGACAAACAGGGGTCTCTGTCCCTGTGATCCCACTCCATTGTAGTTTCCTAAGATCCTTATGCTAAATATTCCTGATAGAGACGAAATGAATCAGTTTTCCAACATAGCACGGCAGAGCTAAATGAAAAAAAAAAAAAAAAATCCAGTGCGTCCTTTCACAGATTTCCAAAAGTGTTCTCTTTCCCCCCCCCCCCAAAGTTTTTAGTTTTTCTTCCTAAAGATTTCTTGGTGTTCTTCAGCAAGGCACAACAAATGCTTTAAACATTGTTCTTCTTTTCATATGCCATACAATCCATGAAAAACTCAGCGGTGAGTGGCATGGGCAAAAAAAAAAAAAAAAAAAAAAACTTTTTTCCCCAAGTTAGAGAATAATTTGAAACAAAACAGAGAAAGAAAAGTGCTCTCTTGTTCAATTAACCACATTTGTGGCCTCTGAATAAAGTAAAAGCCTGGAGTTGCACTCCGCTGTGGTTGTAGCAAAGAAACCGTAGGTATTCCTTCCCTCCAAATTCTGAGTGTGCATTTGCTGAAGAACAGCAGAGCACAGCACAGCACTGAGCCGCGGTCGGATGGCTGTGTAAACAAAGCCTTCTGTGCAGTCTGAAAATTGTGCGATTTGCATAAGGTGTGTTTGAGGGAGGAGCATGAAAGAAGAACATGGTGGATGGGCAAAGGGGAGGGAGGAGGTGTAGAGGTGGACTAAACCATTAGAGTCTTTTGAACAGTCTGCCTTGAGGTGGTTTATTTAACTCCATTTTAGCTCCTACCACCATCAGGGTGTGGCTTACCGAAAGGGTGATTCACAGAAACTCTACTTGGATTACACAATGTTATCTTCGTGTGGTCATCTTTCATTTCAGTTACTTTCTAGATTGCTTTCAATCTCCCCTTTTGTTTTTTTAAACATGAGCACTACCTTACGAGGAGGCGTTAAAACAGGAAGGAAGTTATTGAGAAAGTCTCAGAAACACAACGAGTACTTTCCTGCCTGATGAGGTTTGAAACTGTCAACAATCTGTTTGCAATGTAGAGGGTGGAAGTGACAGTGTGCAACCAAAACACATTTTTAGTTTCCATTCTTTTTAGCAAAAACAAGAAAAATATTTTTAAAATGCTTACTAAGAGTTATTTAAAAGTGTAATGTAATAATGTTTATATCAATTTTAAGAACCATAGCACAAAGTAAGTGGCTTAATGTGTGATAGGACAGTATATATAAAGAACTGTTATCAGGCCAAAAAGTCAAGTTTTCAGATCTCTGTTCGGATGAGCTGGTAGCAGCTGGATGGGTCTCATTAAAGGACAAAATGCTTCAAAGATTTTTTTGAGACTGGCTGTTTATGGAGGGGGACTACAGTAATGAGAAATGAGGAGCGCAGCCTCCCTTCTGAGGAACAGAGGCCATGCAATGGACACATGCAGGGAGGAAAGTAGTAATTCATACTAATGCCTGTTTTTTGTATCCTAAAGGGCACAATCCTATTTACATAAAATGTAGATGAGACAGCATGTCTGTTTATGCCTGTGAATCAGAAGAGGTTTGTACCACATTCATAAATAAAATAGAGAGAAATATGTTAAATAAGATTAACAATAACTAAATAAATCTGGAGTAACTTTTTTTTAAAAAGGGGAAATTGTCCAAAAGTGAAACATTCAACAGTAAGAGTCTTATGTCCAGTGCAGTGAATGAACTCCAGGGAGAAAAGACAAACAGATAAAGACAAATGGGGGAGTAAGCACTATTAGAGGGGAAAAAATGCTAAGATTTATTTCTCAGCTTCTTCATGTTATCAATACTTTAGTAAAAGCCCAACAAGAGTCCATTATTATTGGGCAAATGAGAGGCTGATTAAATGCATAAAATTTATTTACCGACAAAATGCTGTTTGTGGAAATTATATGCAAAAAAAAAAAAAAAAAAAAAAAGGTTAGTATGTATTCACACCGCTTTCATTTACGTTACGACCATGTTTCCAAGAATGAGCTTCAACCAAAAGAAACTGAAATTCTTCAAAGATTGAAGCTCTTTGAAAGCCTCGCTGTTCCTAGGTGTGGGAGCTTCAGCATGTAAACACTGCATTGATAACTGTTCAAGTGTGAAGAAGGGTGTTGCTTAAACTTATGCAAAGTTTCTAGAGCTACACACACTGGAGAGCAGGTAAGATGGTATCGATGCAAATTAGGGAAAAGGAAGCTCTTAACTGTGACCTAAAGAGCACAGGTGATCGCTTCACCACATTGATTTCCACCCTGCAGATGTAAGAGACAGGTTAGCTCAGAAATATGGCAAATATTTTATCGTAGAATCTCGATAGAAAAAGAAACTACGTAGAAAAGTCCAGCACTTCTAAAAATGCAGAAGGCAGAGTAGATGATGTTTGGAAAAAAAAAAAGCTGTTAAAAGTGGGCTGGAGCTGAGCCTTCAGGGAATAGCTGCAAGAGCATGTGAAAGAATGTGCACATCAAGCCCACACTTGTTAAACTGAGAGGGCATCAGAGGCATTAAGACTGGTGCATTCACACACACACTGGATTTCTGGAAAGACCACTGCAACCAGTATTGCAGAGTGTGTTGCTGCAAAATGCAAAGAATGGACATTTAAGATACTTAAATGAGTGAAGAACATGAGACTAAAAACAAACTATGATGTACAAGCAAATAACTGAAGAAGTTTGTTAAATTTCATTTCTAAGTAAAATTAGATTTTATAGAAATTGTTGAACTGAAGGGTTGCTCAAAGATTATAAGTAACTGTGGTTTCCGTCCTCATGTAGGAGTTACTAGACATCAATGTGTGCCACGGTGGCTATCTGTTACCCCCCTCTGCTGGGCTCTTCAGAAAACTGCAACTTGTTTTGACTTTTGGAAATACAGTTTTTGACATACAGATCTTTTATGTTCTTCAGCTCAAACGCATAAACTCGATGAATGAAAAACTAAAAGTGCTTCTTAACATCTTACTAAAGATTAAGTTATAGGACACAGAGATCCGTTAGCATACCAAAGGATGACAAGATTATCAAAGGCAAAAAGAAAATAAAGCTGTCGCCAAGATTTTCTGCTATGCATCCAATACAACAGCTGTGTTATACTAGAACTAGTGATCAGTCCTGTAGCATTGACGCAAAAGTTGGTCTGCTCTGATCAACTACTCAGCTCTTCAGCTGTGTCCTCTTTTTGGATGTATTTTGGTCTTGGCCTATAAAGAAAGGCTCGTGCCTTTTGGGATACAAAAGAATCGCATCTACTCCCTAGTCTACAAAGCCTAATTAGATTTGTGAACATTACTATTAGGTTATGATTTTGACTCGACTGAAACTCACTCCAAAAGCCCTTTTCATCATAATTGATATTTTAAAGAAATTACTTGCCTGAATATAAAAAAAAAAATCAAAGAAAGTATTTTTTTTTTAGATGTGAATCTGTAAGTGTAAGGACTAAAAAGTAAATTCACACTGTGCAATATCTCTAGCCCTGATGACGTACGTTATTTTGGACAATCTTATCACAAAAATGAAGAATGAACACTGAAAGATATAAAAGTATTCACTCAACGCTGAGTGTGTTGTCATCTGATAATGATAAGCAGTGTATTCGTAAAATTTAATTAGTTACTTCAAAGCTTCCAAACTGAGCCACAAACAAGCTTGACTTGCTAGCATATGAATGTATAAATTCAAAGTTTTCAAAAAATTAATCACTAATTCAGTCAAAAGACATTAACTTCAACTTGAAAAGAATATAAGGGGTGGATCAGCACACTTTATTATTCATAGCTATGGTTGGTCAAGGATCATTTAATATTTCTATGTAAAAATGAAAATGTGTGTTCTGCAGAAATAATGCTAATGCAAAATACACAAATACTTGGTCATCAATAACCTGGAAAACCTTTTTTAAATTTCAAAATTATGACATTCAGAAGCAACTGTCACTCTTGCCATGTACTGGAACATTTCATAACATTGATTAAACCAAAAGCAATTAGATCCACAAATTAACCAGCGAGAGACTGAAATAATCAAACATTCTCATAGTCAGCATTGACCAATGATCGGCTGGTCAAATACTGAAAAAAAAACTGGAAATTTTCCACTCTAATTCAATAAATGCATTAAACCAAGAACTCCCACCACGTCTGGTTTGTAAACTCAGCCAACTGCACAAACTTCAACATGAATACAAACAAGATGACAGGCACACAATTCTATGCATAAACAGGGATAATCATGTAATTCCTGCATTTTCTATTGTATTCACAACATCTACCTCAATAAAACATTTCTCCCCTCCTTTGTGTTACAATCCTAGGAAGAAATACAAATAAAAATCTGAATCTGCTGAAAATAGGAATCACCAGATAACAAATAAGAAAAAAAATAATAAGAGTGTCAGCCAAAAAAAGCCAGATCAGCGAAGGTTGACTCCATTTCTAGAACAATGAAGACCAAATGAAGCTCCAAATAGAAAAAGAAAAACAAACACCATCTCCCAAATCATTATCCAGAAATGAGTCCCAAACAACTTTCAGGAAGAGCTAAAAAAGAGCAAAACAGAGTCTAAGGTGTTTCCCCACCCCACTGACAGGATCTGATTAAATCACAGGTTTGAGCTGCTTTAATAACCAAGGGGAACTACTTGAACGCAGCAACATACCTGCGAGCGCTTTAATGCGAGAGCGTTCGAAGAGACGTGCCGAACTGTTTTCATTGTCCCAGTCTGTCTCTGCCGCCAGGTCCCAGCGATTATTGATGTCGTTGTATTGCTGCTGGATCTCCAAGCTGTCAAAATCTGTTGGTGAGATTGTGCTCATGGTGTCGAAGCTTGGGGAAAACACATTCAATCTAGAAAGAGGAAACAGAAAACAAAACGCGTCCAAAGTGAGTGATGGCACAAAAAGAGGACAACACAACACTAGATGATTTACACGGCTAAACCTAAAAGGTTTTTCAGAACTAATCCACAAAAAAAATAATCCTAGGCACTTTATCCGTCAAAAATATAATGCTAGGCACTTTGCATTTAAGTGAGCAGAGGTAAGGGAGGGTACCTCTTGCTTTCCGCACAACTTTCAACTGAACTTTACTTAATGTAGTTTTATGGCGCGTATATGAAAATAGTAGCCTGGACGGTGCAACTGCCAGGGAGGATAGCAGATAAAAACCTTAAGATAAGTTAAGTCACTAGGTCAGTCAGGCAGTCACCCAGTTCCTCTCTGTACACCTGGACAACAGCAGTTGATGCTGTTACAGGTCTCTGATAGATAAGCCTGTCACAGTAAACAATAAATCAATTAATCGCATGATAATTTAAAAGAAACTGTCATTTTCATTTGCTTGATTTATCGTTTTTCTCTTTTCACCATAAACTGGATGATAAAAGTATTCAGTCGGGTGTTTTGGTCTCAACTAGCCCTCTTTTGAAAGATAATTTTGTATAAAGAGATTTAATAATTCATTTTATTTGTTTCTGCTGTTTTCTTTAATCATTTTGGATATTTAAAATGTTTGCCAGTCCCAGTCTTTAAATGTTCGTTAGAATTTAAAGGTTATTGATCCTTGAGAATGTGTTCTTGCATTATTGTGCCATTATTACTACTAAATTACTTGAACATGGTCTCAAAACAACAAGATTATCATTTATCGCAATAAGTTCTGGAACAATTTATCTTCTAATATGTTACTGTGACAGGCCTACTGGTAGAACAAGATGCATTACTACCTTAGTTAAATTCACTCTCGGAGAAACTACCAAAGTTGAAATAAAGGAAACAATAACTAATGCATACATACATATACATAATAAATGCATCAGGACTTTAACATGTACACACATACTAAAGTAACAAAAATACCTCTAAGTGTAAGCAGGAATGTAAGACCATCAGAAACTCAAAGGTTAAGTGAAGCTCCTTGCATAAATCACTCAATCCTATGGAGTTCTTGGTATAAATTTGTTAAACCAAAGGTGCATGACATGAATCAATGATGACTCTACACTTTTAAGATGATATGCATGTACTAGAGGTTTAATAGTTTGCAAAAACTTCCCAACAGCTTGTTTATTTATTTTAGCTTAGGTCAGTTCAATAACAGATGCTCAAGAAGAGCCTGCTTACTGCAGCTGTCAGGCCTAAAGGTTATGCCTTGGCCTGTCGTAATAAGCAATAAATCAATTAATCGCTTGATAAATTAGAACAAACCATTTTTATTTGCATGATTTATCGTTTCTCCCTTTTCTTTCTAACAAAAACTTGGTGTTTCGGTCTCAACTAGCCTTTTTGGAAGACATTTTGTTGTTGTTCATTTATTTGGACATTTGAAATGTCTCCCAGTTCTAATTTAAATGGTCATTAGAATTTAAGGGTCATCGACCTTTAAAAATGTGTCCCTGCATTATTTTTATTTAATTACCATTATATTTCTTCAAAATTTATCGCAATAACTTCTGGGACAATTTATCATCCAGTAAAATTTGTTGTAGTGACAGGCCTAGTAATTCCTATTCCTTTTTAAAAGCCAACACTGAATGTGCTTCTAGAGTGCATAAAACTGCAAATGTGCAACTATTGATGCTAGTGGCAACACAGCTAATATGTAGGTTGGTTTAAGAAAACAATGGGGTTAATTATGGATGATTAAAAGGAAGGACAGAATGTCCACTGCCTACAGACAGTAAACAGCACCAATGTCATAACTTGGGTATTGTGATGCGTCATTGCTAAATATATCCAACCTTATTCTATTGTGGAAGACTCAGAATGTAAAAAGTAGTCCAGCTGCTAAAATTCCAGCAACTTGGAGAGAGAACACAAGCAACCGACAAAAGTCGTCTCCACACACAGCTTATTCAGCTCAGTCTTTGTGTGCTAAACATTCACAAAAGACAAAACCATTTTCTTGTCAAGAAAACTTGACAGTAAATAATTATTTCTATTCTTAGCAAGAATAAATTGACTGTTGTCAATCAAATAAAACCCATTTAAATGAGGAGCATTTTAAAAAGGACAATTTCTCAACATTTGCTGCACAAAAAATGGCAACCGGCTCCCTACCAAAATCTGCTATTTTATATCTTAATTTTACTGATATCATTGTGAAACCAAGATGATGGAAAGAAATCACTGAGGAAACAGAAAAATGGATAAGGTACGTTTCAACCAACAGAAGCTTAAACTTAATATAAGTGAGGATTTCTGAAAGAGGAAAGTATCATTCTAGCTCTCAATACAATTAATTTTTGAAGAAAAAAGTGCTACCATAGCAGAACTTTTTCTTTACTTTTAATTTCACACATTTCTGTTTAGATCCTGCTCCCTGTGAACCAAGAGAAGGTCTCTTCTGGACAAACCAGATTACATTTGTTGTCAATTTCTGCTCAAATTAAAACAATATTCTTCCAATAAAAAGTGCATGAGGTGAAACTTTTACTTTGGAGAACAGATGTCAGGTTGTATGATTTACATTTGGACCATCATTCTGCCACAGCATGTTGGAGCAGATTCAGCTGAGCCACTAAAAAACATTAACTGAACTTGTGCTTTATTTCCTGTACTTTCAGTGTGAAAGTTAGAAATAAAATAAATTTAGAAATAAATGTGTTAAATCATTTTTCAAACTATTTTAAACAAACTGTGGAGGGTAGTCTAAAAAACAACCAATATAAAACACTAAGAAATACTCATTTACAATAAAAGAGAAAACAATACATTAAAAGAAAAAAAAGGTAGCCACAAATAATTTTGCACAATATATTGGTTTATCCATCATTCTAAATGTAAAGTACAGCTGATTAAATAAATGAAAAAGTCTTTCAGTATTTCAACAGAAGTTTGAAAAAACACAGCTTGGTAAATCCCATTAGTAGAAGATTACGAAGTGTCTCGGAATAGAAACTAAATGCAGGGATTAGCAAAGGAGGAAAAACACCTCCTCCGCATCCCCCATCCTTCCCTGACCTGTCACCTCTCAACTAAACCGCACCCCAGGCATTGGCCAAGGCCATACACCCCTCTGTGCAAACTGGCTATGAATATTGACTACTTTTCAGATTGGAGACTGATTGTGGAGACGTCACAACTGCTATTGCAGTCGAGCTTCAATTGCTACCCATGCTTTGTTGTGCATGTCCTCAGAATTACCGAGGTAAATAGAGATGTCGGACAGATGATAAAAAATAAATGAACACTGGAATGCTCACACATTATGTGACCAATTGTGTTTATTTTGCAGTGCATTATAAAAATAAAATAAAAAGGAAAAGCCACATAGCCAATCTGTCCTCTTTGTAGTCTGGTTTTGGGAGCTGTTCAGGGTGGGGGTTGGTGGGGAGTCGGACCAGTGAGTCTGGCAGTGGCCATCCTCCCCCTCTATGAGTGGGAAGAACCCCGGCTCAGTGTGTCTGCACTAATCACTCCTCAATGGATCAGACAAACAATCCCCTGACCTACTATGATACTGTACTCATACTCACACACAGAAACGCGACACAGTGTGGGAAAAAAAAGCCACACATGCTTGGCCTTTTACCCAAATTGTGTTTCTGAAAAGTCAAATCTAAATCCACCTCATCGACACAAAGGCATCAACATTCTGCATAGAAAATGGGTCAACACATCTGTCACGCTGGCCTATGCAATGTGAAAGTACTTTAAAATCCTGCTCTTTCATCTTTAAATATAGCTTTAAATAGTATAATCTACATGGTTCTTACTGTCCAGTACTGTCTTCTATTAACTTTCAAAAACTAATTTTAATGTAGCAAGCGCTCTTTTTTTAATAAACACCAATAATAATTGGTGCAAATTGGAAAAATTGTACACAACTAACCATTATTCTGAAATATGCTCCAGAGGTTTCATAAAGTAAACCCTTTCCAAGTCAGATCAGAACTGCAGCAAATGTTTTGCAAAAATCAGGTCTCTGAAAATGAAAGGAACCAAAGTGGGGCACAGCCTGAGGGTTGAACCCCAACCTAAACTGTAGCATGCAGACACAGATTCAGCAATCAGAATGACATAGGTCAAAAAAAAAAAAAAAACAGGACAGAGCCAGCGGCATGATTGGTAACACCGCCACATTTCTCTTTCATTCTCTGTCATCTCTCCTCCCCTTCCATTGCCGCTTCCCTTCGCCCAGCTGGTCCGTTTGTCACCGCACCCGTTAATGAGGGAGAGAGGAAAAGAGAAATAGAGCCCATAATCAGATGTCTGCAGGGAATAAAGCCTATCCACATTAGCCAGCCACAATGCCAATGTGCACCAAGGGAATAGGGAAGACATACGCACTTACATAAACATACATGCAAAGACGGAACCACTCCCTTCAACACAAGGAGCAAAAATAAGAAACAAAGAAGAAAAATTCACCTAGAAATGAGAACGCAGCCCAAATAAACGAGTGTGTGACACTCATGAGCCTAAAGTGTGGGGAGATGGACTCCAAAGAGACGGCCACAAAGCTCGCCACACTTAACTGGCCCCACACAATGAAGGAGTCAGCAGAGAATTGAGGCCAGTTGTTCAAGCCCTTCCTGTTTGCAGAGATGAGGCAGCCACAGGCACAGATGCATCAGAGGCCTCATCCACAGGCTGCTGATCCCAGCCTGAATGCCCCGCTGAATAGGACAGCGGTCGTCCTTTGTTGACCTGTAGCATCACATTCATCTAACACTCTACTGACCATCACACATGCCCGCCACACTTTGAGATGGACATGCTAAGTCGGTTTCAAGTGCTAGCAATAACACAAATACCAGAAAAAAAATAATAAATTAAAATACTATCAAAAAGTTTATTTTAGTAAGTGAAACCCAGATTACTACACCACAACATACAAGGTTTACCCCAGAAAACTTGCTAAGCCCGGTGGTTGGGTGCTAGGGCAGTCATTCATCCAGCGGCCCGTCGTGTTTTTGAGTTAAAAAATATAAAGTTAACAGAAAATTTGAAAATACCACTCGATAATTACGTGTTATTGACAGACTGGGAGATTAATATCTGAACACTAACTATAAAGCCTTGCTTAGCCTGGTGGGGGCACAAGTAAAGCCTGGAGGCCCGCCAGGGTTATAATACACTGAGGGAAACCCTGACATATTCAGAGATTTTAAAATGTTGATGCTCTTGGCTCAAAGCTAATAAAAAACACATTCAGCTTCTCAGAAAATTAGAATATTATATATGACCATTAGAAGGGAGTTTTTTCTTTTACATAAATGTTACGTTTTGGTCTACACAATCACTGGAGCAACTGCTGAATTGACAGTTCTCCAGTAAACACCCTCCACACGGGGAGGGAACCACAGAAAACCATAGCTAAAGAAGATGGCTGCTAACACAACTGCACTTAAGCACATTAAAGGAAACCTTAGGGAAAGGAAAAAAGTCTGGGAAAAACGACATATCCAGTCTTTCCCAGACTGGATAGATAGTCTGGCAAAGACTAAAGCAAGTTGCTGATTTCATCTTCCAGTGGGACTTTGACACTTTTGAAAGTGTGAGCTGGTGCAATGACTATGACCATGACATAAACCCCACTTTGATCTAAACCCCATACTTAATTAAAGGTAAATATTGGGACACGCAAGACACCAGAGCCAACAATGCAGATGCGACCTGGGCTTCAATAAAGTCTCAACAGAGCCACAGGCTGATATACCTACACCACACACTAATGATGCAATAATTCATGTAAATCAAAGCCTGACTAAATATAAACAAATATTCTGGACATAAATTTCAATAGGCTGGCTTTCTGTATTAAAAATAATTTTTGCAAATTGATATTAGGAAATATTTGACATTTTCTGACATTGGATTTTTTACTAGCATTAATTATTATAATTATAGAAATAAGTGCTTGAAATATGTGTAATATATGTCCACAAATATTTGTTGAAAAGCAAGTTTGTTTTCATTCCGACTGTGAATCATTTAAATATCCTAAATGATTCACAGTAACAGCTTAAAATGTAATATTTTCTGGTAAGCTGATCTGAGAGTAATCATACTGACAACACAAATTTAATGTGATCAACAAAAAAGGGCTTTGTGGCACGCATTATTCATCCAAACAGATTAGGATGTTGCTAATTGAGTTGCCCCACATGGTAATCAACAAGTTACCGGATGGCTCAATGGACGGCCACAGTGAAAGTTATTAATAGAACTAATAGCTGGAGAGAAATTATGGTGCTTGTCCTGAATGAGTCCTGGGCTGGAACCCCACATTAGCAGCATCCATTACCAGCACTGACAGAAATCCAAATGGAAAAGCATCAGAGAATGAAATATTTCAGATCATGCTCATTCAGAGAATGCTTTTTCCATTTTGCAAAACACATAGAAGTGTCTCCATCCTCAGGATGCCTGTGAGTAAATCTACAGTTACTACATCCAGTCTTTTGGAACCAATTAACATGAATTAATTTGCTACGCTATTCAGTGACTACAAGACCTTCTGAAATCCACATAGACTGTTTGCCATTATTGAACCATCTTGAATTGGTGAGAGCGTACTGCAGAAGCTCCTGTAGAACTCCATCTTTTATTATGTTTGTCCTCATTATTTATGTGCAGCCGAGACTTTTCAGTAAAGCCCCGCCGGCCTGGAATCTGACTTCTTTTTGAAGATGAGTGGGACTGCACAATATGTCACAGCAATATCAGTGTGTGCAATATTTAAAATTGAATTTTTGCAATGCAATGCAATAATTGTTGGCTAGTAAAATTCCAAGCGTCATGATCTCACACTTTGCATGCCAGTGAAACATTCAGCCTGCTGGATGGGAGTCTCACCGCCGTAAACGTCCACACCTGATACAGATTACGATACCATAGCTGCTACAGATCAAAGAGTATTGGAAACACATAATAAAAAAATGATAAGGGTGGAAATTAAGTGGTTTTCTAATATCATGCAGCTGTAGAGATGACATCAAACAAATGGCATAGTGTGAGACAGACTTTTTGTAGTTTTAGGAGAAATGTACAACTCACATCAGGACAGTGCTGTGGATTTCCCTTTAGAAACCCAGGATGAAGCCCAAGGCGCTGGGAGGTGAACGTATTTTACTCAACAGTGTTTTCAACACTTGCTTCCAGTCTCACAGACCTCATAGCTTGCCTGGCCTTAACCCAGTTCCTGTTCATTTCTACCCAGACACCTCTGCCTCCTGTCTCTATAGTCTGTCTGGACGCCAGGAGTAAGTACGGCTAGAGAATCATAAGCAAATAGAAAACAGACCCAGATGGTATAAGCTTCAGCCACTGCAAAGCAAGTGTTTATCCATTTAAAAAAATTTAAAAAAATCACAGTACTGTGGAAAACTTCCTTTGTGGCCAAGAATCTAAGAACATCTGATCAATCTGCCTTTAACAGCTGCTGACCAATTACTGAAACATGCCACATCATGAAAATCCTTGAGAGACTGCTGGGGGGGGCGGGGGGGTGTCGGGTCACCTTTCAGCCGCTACACAAGTTTGCTTACTCACCATTTTTCATTTAGACAAACTACGTATAATGAGGATTGTCCCATTTGCTTTTTCTTGTACATTTTCTTTTTCAGCTTCTGTTACTTTTTTTTTTAAAAGAACCTTCCATACACTTTGTGTGTTAAGAAAAGGTTATCAATGTACTGATTAATTTTCTGTTCTCCCCACCACAGCTTAGACCTTTAGTACTGTAGACACAAAATCAAGTTGTTGTGTACTAGTAAACTAGTAGTAAACTAACCAAACATTGAATATGCTGCTGATGTCATCCAACTAAAGCTGAAATATAAACCAATGTGGTGTCAAGATGCATTGACTTTTCAGCATATGTGGCAACTTCACAAGCATGTTTGACTGTTTTACCTCAGTAACTTAAAGGAATGACCCAGTCTCGGTTCTGAAGACGCCTCTAGACCTGAAAGAGCTAGCTGTAGATGCTAGGGGTGTAACCAGACACGTATTTGGACTGAAAACATCTGGTAAGCTCCTGTCGAATAGAGTGTTGATTTATGCCTCAACACATGCAGAATGTTTGTTTGGAACTGAGTATGAATGGTAAAATTGGTGGAACTGAACCAAAACTTTGTGTCAGTGTACAATAATAATAATAAATAAAAAAAACTGATTTGAAATGCTGTCTTCACTTAACTCAATTTACTCATCTGAAACAACTTCAGGAGCAAAGTAATCATACATAGACAAAACTCAGCACCACAATAAAATCAAATCATTTCAAAATTGAAATACATTATTTAACTGTTGATTGATTTTGAAGTGCAATGTAAATATAACAACTTATGACTTTCAAAATCTGAATGCATACCAAATCGTGATTTGTGTTCCATTATGCATGTAGTTCAGTAATGAATGGAGACATTTTTGTTCTGTTCCAGTAAGGAATGTTAAAAGTTAATGTGGGCTACAATATGGTAATTTATATTTTCCAAGACCCTTCAGGATCCAAGTAAACAACCTTTGCAAATCAGCAATATAATCAAATACTTTCAAAAGTTTAGCCAATGAGTTGGTGTTTTCTGACTGTAATACATGTAGTTCATGTTGGAATTTGTGAAAGCTGTAAGAAAAATGTTTTTAGGTCAACTTTAGCGATTACCTCGACTAATGCGGTCCTTGTATTGTTTTTGAGCTGTTTGCAGTCACGAAACAAGCCACAACCAACTCTTGATCTCTGATCAGTATTTCCTTCCCAATCAGTATTTTTTCTGCATAAAACTTATTCCTGGCTTTATCAAGCAAAAGATAAGTTTCTAAATAAGTTTTGCCTTCATGCCTAAGAGTTTAGGAAATAATTTTCATCCAATTTGTACTCAGTACAACATTTTTATTAAAGAAAATAATCAAAAACAAGCAAAAGTAAGTAAGCAAGTTTTAAAATGCAGCCCCTTCCACAGGTCAAAACCACAAAGTCCTTTCCAAAACAAAACAAACATAAAAAAAAAGAAAGAGAGAAATCGCATCTGGTAACATTTAATTGCAAGAGCTATGAAGAGTCAATATTTGCCATGTCAACACTTTAATATTGACTTTATATACACCTGGAGTATTTGCTAATAAAGCTTATAGAACTTATGAACCCCATAGATAATGAATGACCATAATGTTTGTAAGATTTGAGGAATGAATTATCAACATGAACTATATGTATTGAAAAGGAATTGAATTTGAGTCTCATGAACATGTTCATTTTAAAAACATTTTAACTCTACATGCATACTTGGCAATTAAATTTAAAATATGGTTGAAATAAAAATAAATGAAGTAATATGTCCATTTTACAACCTTTAAGTTGCTCAAACAGATCCTGCAATGTGCTGCTAATGTTCTTTCTACCTCTAAATGAAACTCTACAAATGTACATTGCTAATCACAAGTACAATCAGACTTCTCCACAAGTCTGCTGAAAAGGGGATGTTTGCACAGAAAAGTTGGATAAGCCATAAGAAGAACCGAAGTTATTCACAGGGGCCAATAAATTATTCTAAGAGCACTTACTGTTCGGAAAGACAATTACACAGGATTAGTCACATTTTTCCTTAATGCTTTGTCATATCAAAACAGGCTGTTCAGGCAAGATTTCAACCACACCTTTTAAGAGCTCTGCTTAAGTGATCAACATACAACCTGTGGTAAGATTTAGTCTGACTACAGAAAAATATCAAAGCAGGTGAGATGGAGCAAAAAACAACGTATCATGCTGCCCTCTAGTGGTGTTACATGTGCAAAAAACGTACATTCAGAATAGTTTATTGAACTGAAAATTACTTAATTGATGCTTTTTAATTCAAGTTCTTCAGCTCTTTTCAGCATAGCAATGCTTATAACACAAACAAGTTTCTTCATGTCCTCTGAACAGGTTGGTATTTTGCAAGTGACTATATAATGTTCCTACAAATCAAATTGGACAATTTTCCATTGATGAAGTCTGACTAAATACTGGTCAAACACGGAAAGATTAAATAGTTTTATTATTCAATAAATGCATAAAAACTGAGAATTATACATGGATCCACTGAGAGCCTTTACTTGGATGCAATTGTTAAATTGAATTTCAAAAAAAAGATCTTGTAAATAATTCATTTTCAGCTGGACTGAAAAATCAAGGAACCTACTTTTCTCTTTTATACATTACATTCCTTAGAAAGAAAAAAAGGTCTGAATTTTCAATTTAGATCTCAAAAAAACAACATTTGCTTAGATTGGGAAAAGCCTGATCGATGCATCTTTAGTAAAACATGTTGAAGTATTATCTGGAGGTCATAAACCAAAGTATTTCTGTAGTTTAAGACTTACAGTAAACATAGAGAAGCAACAGAGCATTTGGAAACAAACCAACCAATCAGACGGAAATACTTAAGTAATTGTTTCTTTCTTGGTCATCTGCTTATATTTTTATCTGTCCAACACCATTTTAAATATCTGTCAAAACTTATGATCAATTTGGTACATGAGTGGCTTTTTTATTTTACAAAATACATTTGTATACTTGAGTGATTTCTTAGAAGATTCCTTGCTACTTTTACTTGAGTAACAATATGTTGAAGTAGTGTTACTCAAGAACAGTTACTTAATGTAAAACTGTTCAGTTTTTGAATACGCCATCCTCTGGCTGAGTGAAACAATCCTTAGGAAAGGGGACAAAAACATGGAAGAACGACTGGAATATCTGTGAAAAGTCAAAGGGAGTGCTGAAATATTGTTTTAATGGCAGAGGGGAAGTAGTATACCAAATGTGGTTCATCACTATCGTAATATTTAACCAAAATAAAGGCACTGCACTATTTCCTAAAATGCAAATCCAATGGTAGTCCTCCACTAAAAGCCATTTCCAGGGTTCAGTGGGTGAATGGGATGGGGGAGGGGATTAAAATACTGTATCATGAAATAAATATCCCAAGCTCTAGCTGGCTTAGAAGTCATTGAACATGAAAAGAAAAATAGGTAGCAGTAACACTGCAACTAGCTAACAAGTTTTATTTTTGCACTCATCATCAAACCCTGTCCAAATAGTCTGTTTTTTAAAAATAACTTTCAAGTCTTATTCAGTGCTTGCCTTTGACCAGATCAATCCAAATTGTTAAAAGCTATCAAAATTAACAACAATATAGAGTAAACACCACCACTTCATCAATCCAGCCCACTCTTGCAGCTTTTATTTGGGTTTATGTGCCCTGTTCTACACGTGGTACATGTCAGCTCTGCGCTATCAGTGACACTGATAGTTAAAAAGAATGAGGCAAACTTGAATATTTCAAAAACAACGTGCTCAACCACTAGAATTTGCTTGCAGTAGTTTTACCACAATGCCTCCTTTTATAAAATACTTTAACCTGATACATCCCTCCTATATGAGTCACACAGTCTAGGCCAAGCTCGCAGCGTAAATCTCAGTCCTATACATAATAACATAACCAGTGTTGAAAGAGGGGAAAAGGCAGCTCTGCAAGATGCCATCATTCTGAGGCAAAAATAGCCGGACAAAATCAACAAGGCTTGGCTGGTTCAGCAGCAGATGCCTGAATCAAAGATCCACAGGCTGGCTTGAACACAACACGCAGATAAAAAAAAAATGTGGCTGCGTTTGACATCGATTCAAACAAAGGCGAGAAGAGACATGATTACAGGGAGATGGCTCCCAATAAACTATCGTAAAGCGGTGCTGTCATACGCTTCCCAACAAGACAGCTATCAAACGAGAAATGTGTGCAGACTGGTTATATCTTCTATAGCTACAGCAAAAGCGAGACAGAAGCGTTACCTATTGAGTTAAAAAGCTAACGGTAGAGCCAAGCTAGCAGCAGTCACCTGAATTTCCAATCTTTTTCCTCATTAGCTTTGTTATTATGGGCAGGCTGCTGGTTATAGTGAGGACATACACACACAAAAAAATCCCACTTACCTCTTTATTTCTCCGTCTTCTTGTAAAAAAAAAAAGGCAGTATGGTATTTTTCTGTAATGTCACTATATCGGAGAGTTCAACGGGAATGAAAGAAACAAAAAACAAATACAAATAAAAATACGTCGTCGTCTCCTAGCACGCGCGCGGCTACGCTAATTTCAAATCTGACGGTTACAAATTTACCAGGTGACACTGATAACGTCTCTCCTTTAAATCCGCATCTCTGGGGAAAAAAAAAAAATCTTTTTTCCCCCTCTTTCTCCTCCGCGCTGCACTGGTAGCAGCAGCACGTTACGAAACCAGACTCTCTTTTCAGCGAGAGAGAGAGAAAAAACGTAAGCAGGGAAGGGACAGGAAGAAAAAAGAAACCAGGCGAACGCAAAGACCCCCCCACACACTTTTTTGGGGGGGTTTGTTTGTGGCAGGTTTTTAAAGACGGATATCCGCAGCAGCTTTCTTCCAGCCCCCTCCCCGCTTCGGCATCCAAAGGGCCGTCCAAACCTCACAGACTGCCTGTGTTTCCCGTTCAACAGGGGGAGAAGAAAGGAAAAAGTGTGGTAGTTTAGTGGGGTGTAGGTGGCTGGCAGGGTGGGTGGATGTGTGGGTGGGTTTCTGACCGCTCACGGTCACATGGGAAGCACGTTTTCAGGTCTGAGAGAAAAAGATGTGCTGGGCAAATGTTTGTGTGCTGTGGTGCTGTCCCTGGTGCTAAAACTGAAACCATTCACATTTACATATCAATGGAAAGTATGCAAATACAGTCTGAGTGATGTACTAATATAAATATCCTTAAACTATAGCGGGTTTCTGAAAACGCAGTTTAGCTGTGATTTCATGTGATATACCAAGATAAAGGATGACATACCAAGATAAAATCAGTGCAAACAATAGCTTTCAGATGACACCTATTTACGTGAAATTTAATCTTTGTTTAAAAGCTGTTTATAACCCAAACTCCAGCTTTTAGAATGGCATCTGCTTAAACAAACCTGAATTAAATAAGTAGGTCATTAGCAGGATTCAGTTGAACAAGGAGGCTGTTTAGCCACTTACTTTGTAGGAGTACACAACAAAATTCACAGAAGTCTGGAGTAATGTCATGACAAAATATGAAAAAAAAAATTAATAGGAGCTTATATTTTTACAATGTTTTGTCGTGCTCCTGCAATGACTCTTTAGAAATCAAAATCCAAACAGTATTCTCTTGAGATTCTTCTTCAGCATTTTTTCACTTCATCTTGTAGAGCCTGCAGTTGCTCTAAATTATTCCTGAGATACTATGCAGCACCTGGCAAGCTGGCGTGTCATGGGGTAAGTCATCAAGATCTGGGTTATTCATAAAGGCCCAGAGGATCCTCCTGCAAAAGACCCCTCAAGACTGGATAAAGCATTTTCCCTCTGTGCTGCTCTCAATAGCACCATAATAAAAGCAATTTCATGGTTGTAGTAGCTCAGTTTGAAAAAGTCTTAACTGACTCAAAGTAGCCTGTTGACAGGGGCTCAGAGACACCCAAACTTTGACATCTAAATTACTTTTATGATAATTTATGCTCTCTTCTGCTGCCTGTGTTCGGTTGGGGTGCTTACTATATCTGTGAGTATGGGTGTAGCGCAACCAACAAAGTGGTGGTGGTGAAGTTTTTATGACATGAAGGGTCTTTTATCGAGGGCTGAGCTTTTCAGAAAATAGCATGCCTTTCATTATAAGCAGCTAAAGGGGTCATTAAATAGTTTTGGCGTGTTCTACCAGAGCAGTTCAAACATTTTTTTTTTTTTTGTGCAATAACTTTAGTATTGTTGAAAAAATGAGATAAGCCAAGATGCTGCTTATTTAAACAAAATGTGTCTGTGCCTAAAACACTTGTTTACACACATGCACCTTAAAAATAAGGTGTTTTACAAAAGTATTCATGCCCCTTTAATTTTTTCTCATTATGTGAAGTCACAACAACAAACCTCAAAGTATTTTGTTGCCATTTATAATATAGACCAACTGATTAATATGAACAACTTTTACAAATAGAAACCTGGAAAGTATATGTTGTTGATTGCAAGCACCAATTGTCTGGACCACTGTTGAATTAAGTCGGTTACTTTAAAGGAGGTGAATATTTATCCAATCATGTGTTTTTTTGTATTTCAGTGTCATTATTTTTGTTTAACTAGTTTTCACTTTGACATTAATGTTGTTTTGTAATTGTCTTTTGTCAAGCAAACCAAAATCTGTTGATCATAATTCATTTGTAAAAGCATTAAAGGGTAAAACATCCATGAAGTTGAATACTTTTTATAGGCACTTTTTAAGTAATTTGTTAAAACAATGTAAATTTGTCTGTCATATAATATCCTAATAAAATACATTAACGGATGTAGTTTATTTTTCAATTTTGTCATGTGACACAAACTTTTACCCATTTTAGTTGTTTTTTTTTTTGTACAAAATTTAAAGAGATCCCATATGAAAGCACCACTGAATAGACTGTATTTGACTGTATTTTCATCAATTTTTCCAACAGCAGATTTAGCAGAAATGAATTGTGATGAGACGCTACACTCCACTACCCATTTCCCTGAGAAGGTATTTTTAGGGGGAAAATAAAAACACAAAACAGATCTAAATTCAGAATAAGTAAAGTCACTAACTCTGAAATTGCATTTGCATTGGAGTTTTTCAGTAGACTTTGTTACATCAGCTGTAAATTTCACTGCAAATCCACTTACACGGTGATTTCTTTTGTGTTTTAATGGCTGATATCAAAAACCTCTGCCTATATTGACTTATTGATCAACTGGATCCAATCTGCCTGCAGCCACCTTAAATATGAATGATTATCTGGTGAACATGAGAGGTTACTCATTTTCATCAAGTTGGCTTTGTCCAGTGCCTTCAGTGGCAGAAGTACTTAAGGATGAAAGCACGTCATCTGTTCCTGTTGCGTCTCTGTGTGCATTAACAGCATGGATAAACACAGAAACCATGTTTACAGCCCTGGTCCTTCTCCCAGCCTTCGCTCAAACACCCATGAACCACCATAGGGCTCATCCACAATCCACCATGACAAAGGGAAAGAGCTGAGTGCAGGATATAAGTGTGTCACTGGCTGCCAGAGTGCATCCAGCACTGTGTTATTTTGCAGATTGCAGCAGTTTGAGCTAAACCCCCTCTGTCTGCTCACTATAGATGGGACCTAGGTGGGTGGGGGGGTCATCATTGGTGCATGCAATGACCAGGGTGGGGATGGGAGCAAGGGTGGTTGGTGAAGCTGCTTTGGCTCTACATCTACACAGCCTGAAAGCTGAATCATATGGCTCCAGTCCTAAGTAATTGGGAGGAGCCGCTGAGCTTCCCTGGAGTTAATTATCTGGCACAAGGTCGCACAAGGTGAAGGGTGTTGAATGAGACATGAATGTATTCTGCTTTTGCAACCTGCCACTGAATGCAAACCCTATCTTCTAAACAGAAATTAAAGTTTTAATATTGTTTCTTCTGTATTAAGGTGTAAAAATAAAAACACTGACACACTGAAGAAGCTGGAGTTTTGTGTTTTTTTTCTCTGGGAAGCCAGTGCTGTTTTCATTTGTGCATGTACTTTGGGTGCTTTTCTTACTGAAAGACCCAAAGACTAGCAAAAGCATAGGTTATGTTTTTATGTAAACTTTCCAAGATTAAAAGATTTCATAATGGCCCCAGGATCCTTTGGAAAAGAAACAAGCTCACAGCATCATAGAACCCTTATGTATATAACAGTTTACATGATGATATTTTTCACTTTTATCCATTGTTTTATAAGTAAATAGTAAGTAAAATGTATTTATACAGCACTCTTCACAAGTTAAAGAATAAACAAAAGAGTTTTTAGAAGCTGAAAAGAAATATAAACAATACAACTGGTGTGAAATAAAAATATACTATAAGAATTTATAAATTAAAACTACAGGTATCTTGCTATAGAAGACAGCTTACGGTGTTCAGTGAACCTGAATTAGCAATAGAGCAGAATATCACTGGCATAATTATTATCAGAAACATAGGAATCCTGGGTAATACAGTATAATATAAATGGAATAGTTCCTCATTTCTTGTGCAGTTAAGTGCATCTTGTTATTTGTCTCATGACATCTCTGATACTGTTCCTCAAGATAAGAAATTATAAAAAATTTTGATCTTTGTGTAAAAATACAATTAACAAAAGAACAAAACCAAAAACATTCTAAACCCAGATTTTGATTAGTGGTAAAGAAACAGGTTTTCTTCTTGCATCGCCCATCAATACTGGTGACTGAACTGGTGAATCTCTTCTCTAAGCATGTAAGACGAAACAGCTCTAAATGTCTTTTCTGCTCTGTTTTTGGCATAGAAACAGATATAACAGATGCTGGATACTTAGATGCAGCGTCAGTTTTTTTTTTTTTTTTTTTGGGTGCCACATTTGTCCCACAAAACCAACACAAGTTGCAGACGACTACAAAAAGTTTAGTAGCTGCAGTCTACTGCCATCACCCAGAGGGTTATACTCCGGTCACTGTGACCCATTTCAAGATATTTATATCCTCAACATCAACTTTTTGAGTCGTCTCCCAAGGACAAGTATGCTATTTCTGTTTTGGTTCTTTTTCTCATCCCCTGACTCTCCTGTCCTGTTTCTTTTTCTCTCTCCCTAAACTAGTTGCTGTAGGTCACCCTACACTTCCAGTTTTAAACAGATATAATTATTAGACAGAATGAAACCAGGACAGCAAGAAGCTGAGCCACCACTCTCATGTGGTGTGACTCGCTTATTCTAACAGATTGAGGAGGACCATCCATTAGAGGTTGGTATTCATGACACCTCTTTTTTTTTTAAATCAGCAAAACAAAAGTCAAGCTCACTGTCTGTCCTCCAGTTTCTATTTCACAGAAATAAAAACCATTATGGTACCCAGTGAACCAAAATTATGTGAAATGGAGTAATAAAACATATTTGGCTCCATCTTATCTCGCTGTTGGTTATGAAAGCGTTAGGGATCACAGGAAATCTCTGTCCTGCACAAACTAACCAGCAGCTCCCTCTAGTGGATAATGCTTGCTACTCTTTTTTGGCCCATTTTGAAAATGGCAACATCTATTTTTATTTATCTTGAGATAAATTGCATTAACATTTTTTTTCTTTTTTTATGAAACCAAAGAATTAAATTTGTGTCATCTGACCAGAGAGATTCTTTCATATGCGTCACTTTTATTGCTCATATTAAGCAATAAGCTTACAAATAACTAAATATTCGCTAACAAACTCCTAAGTTTTTGGCACATCTTTATTTATACTCGGGTGGATTCATTTTCCTAATTGGGTGACTTTCAAAAGACAACCGGCTGCACTGGACTTCATTGAGGGAGTGATTTAAAACAAATGCACATTTTACTTGTTAGAACAACGTATGAATATCGTGCACTGTGAATCTAGGTGCTTCTTCACTTGAATAATTTCTTTTTTTGTGTAAAGTTATGTTCAGGTCTCAATGTAATGTCTGATGGTGAACTATTTGTAAATTTTAAGGTTTTGAGGGACTTTTTAACACAGACTAAGATTGTTATGTGAAAGACCCAATTATATCAACGTAAATAAGTGAATATAAACTAAGGAGCTGATTGTGAAATGACTTATTGTGTTTGCTCTCATTGGTCCTGTTTAGTACAGGAAAAATCTGTCTCTCAGTCAGAGTTAGACGCTGCTTCAGACAGTCAGATCCTGTGTCAGCTGTTTACCGTCAGCCTTCTCATCCTGGGAACGCTCCAATGTTTGTTTTCACATTCTGTCGGCATCCTCGTGCTTCTTCTTTTTAATGGAGACCCTTCAATCAAATTGCAATGAATAATGCAAAATGGAAAAAGTCAAAGAGAAAACAAACCAGAAAAAATTACCAAGGAAATGTCAAAGAAAACAAACCAGAAAAAATTAGCAAGGAAATGTCAAATAAATATTTCTTCTTTGTGTTGGATAATTTGATGTTCCTGTATTTGAACACAAGGTTTCCTCCAGAAAACTTGTTAAGCCCGGTGGTTGGTGCTAGGGCAGTCATTCATCCAATAGGCTGTCAAGTTTTTGAGTTAAAAAATGTTTAAAGTTGACAGGAAATTTTTTAAATATCCCTTAATAATTATGTGTTATTGGAAGATTAATACCTAAACCCCAACTATACAGTCTTAAAAAAAAAATGCAAACATTTAAAAAAATAAATAAATAAATACGCAATGGTGGGGGCACAGGTAAAGCCTGGTGGCCCGCCAGGCTTATAATACACTAAGGGAAACCCTGCAACAGGAGCTGGTTTTTCCTTTTAGTGGCTTTGATTTGATTTGTTTTGCATTATGTGCTTATGCATAAATGTGGCCATATGCACTTCTTAGGTGTTACAAATTATGTTTTCATCTCACTTATTCTATTTAGAGGCTATTTTGATAGTATAATATTGTTGTAAATTCATAGATCCATCCATCCAACCAAGGATTACTCAACTGTCAGATTTATGCAGGACCTGACTATTTTGGAAATGTGTTTAAAACTCATAAATTTTGTATCCACTTTCAACAATGGCTCCTGAAATGGCCCGATGACTCCAGAAAGTCCAGTGAGGAAAAGTGATGACCTGTAAAATTGTCTGAACCCCGTTCTCCTGCTGCTTGAGTCAAACGTTTAATTAAATCAGGCTTGTGTCCAATAACACAAGATTCAGAAACATAGGTTCTGATTACCATAATCCGATGTACGTCTGCTGTTGACCTTTCCTGTAAAGTCCGAAACATTCAGTTTACTAGATTAGATTTAGGAATTGTAGTAACACAAACAATTCACAAGATGGCATCAATATGAAACTGATCGGCACATCATGGTCTGCCTCCTCATCAATGTATCGGCTCCCATTTTGTTCCTATCCAATCATTTGTTATCTATTTTCAGTTTCTGCTCTGAATATTCTGTTTGATTTTAATTTATTGGCTTGAATAATTCTCAAGTGGAAATCTTGGAAAATGAAATTATCGAACATACATGCTGTTATGTTTATTCGGCACCTTAGAAACATCTAAAATTAAAGACATCTTGTAGCGCAACGGCAAAAACTCATACTGAACATTTTTGAAAAAGTACTTTAAATTAAACATGACTTTCATAAATCAAAATAAAGTTTCAATTCCTACCATGTGGCATGTGTTTTTTTACTCTTAATTTATATTGATAGTTCCATATTTATTATTTTCTTTATAGGCTGTAATTTGCACTTGTGCAAAATTATCCAGAGTGGATAATAAGAGTTTGAAAGCGCTTATTTTTAGAGCGTCTAATCCTAAACACAACAAAAATCATACACACGTATTAAAAGTGACTTTTTAATTAAATTTCTCTCTTCCCCAACAACTTCTTTGGCTAATAATTTGATTCAGCAATTATAATGGCTTTTCCCAGAAGAAGGTACATTTCGCAAATATTTTCCACTACACTCCCACTGCGTCTCAACCTCTCCTTTTCTGGAAAGTCCACTTTGGTGCGCTTGTCAAACGATAGCAAAATCCAAATTTTTTTTTTCATACTTTACATCAACAAATAAAATAGCAAAGGGGTCATTCCACAGAACAAACTGTACAAAAAACACAATTTAAACAATGTGTAATAATTACTGTAGAAAATACACTTCAGGTAATGTATTATTATTAAACATGTCAGGATGTGGGTTTTACAGGGGAATGTAAAAAAATTCTTTGAGATCTTTGAGATGAATTTCTTTTTTTTTAAAACTAGAGCTCGTCTTCAAGCTCCAACAGTGATTAAAACAATGTGGCAAAGTGGGGGGTGTCAGCAAAACAAAAATCACAAAAATATACACTTTAATATTAATCTAAAAAAACAGTTTAGAAAACAATAATTACAAAAAAATTAACCAATAAACAAATATCCTAATGTGATTCGATAATTTTTTATTTTTATTTTTTTAAAGTGAATTGGTGGGAACTAGAACGTTTCATACATTTCAGATCGGCCTTGGCGAAGACGTGTCTCCGACGGCGAACCGTGTTTTCAGGTCCGCAGTGGCTCACGCAGCCACACAAGAACAGGGAGGTGTGCGACGGCATGTCCGCTGGGTTGGTGTTAGACTGCGTGTACGTACGCCGTCCAGGTGACCTTACTGAGTTCTGCGGCGCACGCATACGTTTTGCCGGCGCGAGGCCATGAAGCCGTGTTTGCAGAAGCACTTGTACGAGCCGAAAGTGTTCACGCAGCGAGCGTTCTTGCAGGGGCTGGTGCGTGGGCCCGGCTCCGCGCACTCGTCGATGTCTGGAAGACACAAACGAGCGTCAGTCAGGACAAGCCGACAAACAGAACCAGAAACTGTAGGTCAAAGTGTAAAGAGATGTACAGTGACTTGCAAAGGTATTTTCCATGTTTAGAATATAAAATCCAGTACAACCACCAGTCAGTAAAACAGAGTCCATGTAAAAGTAATTTAATTTAAGAATGAATATGAAAGCCTCAGCATTATAAATGCAAACCTGTAAGTATATGGTTGTCACATGGCAAAAGGAAAAATGACACTTTTGTATGCCACTGTACACACATTATTGCATTTTTATTTTTATTTTGTATGCGTATGTACACACGAACCTATACAGCGGGCACGGGAGTGGTCTAGCCTAAAGCCTGTGTTACATTCACACATGGTACCCAGGTATGAGCGGACGCAGCGGCCATTTGCACAGCTACATTCGTCCGAATCCTCCTCTGAACTGTCACCTTTTAGCAAAAAAAACATAAACATTAGACACCGAGGAGTAAATATCACATATTAGATGGCAAAACAGTAAGGAGACAACAAATAGAGAGTATGATTTCACCTGGGTTGTAGTTTGCGAAAGCTGCCAGAAAATCCTGATCCCCATCCGACTCGGTCTCGTGTTGCATCTTACAAAGAATACTGAACATTTCTGAACAGAAAACAAAGAAGCGTGTTGGTGGAAAGCAGGCAGGGGGGAGTGAGGGGGAAATAAAATCAAAGATCAAACTGATCCTGTAGGAAGCTCACCCAAATTTCTGGGAGGGCAGGTGTTGCACTCTGGCCCCCAGCCGTGGCCGTAGTGACAGCAACACTCAGAGTAAGTCACCACTTTGTCGATGGGCTGACTGCAGATGAGACCCTCATCAACCCGCTCGAAACACACGTCTTTGTGGGCTGCAGTACGATCTAGATCAAAAATAAGGGAGAGATATACGTGCTTTTTAATGTTTATTACTTTCACTTTAGTAGTAGTACGGGTTATAGTCAGGCAAATCATTTTTTTTGTAAAAGTGCCATTGAGTGTGTCGTGTATTATTATCAACAAAATCTAGAAAGTAATCTGTGTGAATTTGAAGAGAAAGGCAGATTCTGCAGAACTGCCATAATGAAGTGAAGTGATGTAGTTCTGCCCAACAAAATAATGAAAGTCTGATTTAAGCAAAAGTTAATCTAATACGAGTAGAAATGATATTAGGGAAGCCAAAATTAAGAGCTTGTCAGAAAATCAATCAATATGAAAACAAATTTTGTGTTGATAAATTTTCCTGATGTAACTTTGGAGACTTATGGTGTATTTTTATTTTACTTTTATGCATTCGCGTGAACAGGTTTCATGTTTTAAACATGGAATAACAACAACAACAACAAAATGATCAAAGGTTTAGAAGAGCATTTATTTCTGACTGATGTATTTGTGATACTTCTGTGGCATGTTCTCCTGGGTTTCCCATTTTAAAGAGGAATGGGCCACACACACACAAAAAAAAACAACAGCGATTACTTATCAAATGCTGTGATCAAAAATGTCAATTGCAGTATGAAGTTAACAAAAACACTTTAGTTAAATATAATTTTTTTTGGAAATACTGGAGGTTTTTTGTAAGAGCAAATACAATTTTTTTTTCTACCACTAAATAAATTTACTCAAATTAAAGGCTGGAACTTTCCAAATGTTATATGAGAGATAAGATGAATACATGTCAAGGCTTTTTACAAAGTGTAGAGGGCAATGTGTGTGAAAAATAATACAATAAAAATCAGTGGAGCAACGAAAGTAAAGCCAGTTTTATTCTCTGTAAATGCTTGTTATGGTTGGGTGAATCGGGTCATATTAGCACATGCAACGAGCAAAACCAGTAAACTGTTCTGAAATCATTGTATAGATGGGAACGATTTAAAAAACAAAAAGGTTTATGACTTTCAGACAACTCATAAAAACAAATCGTAAGAATACATTAGCTGTTTTTAAAAAGATAAATAAATATTGTTTCTTTATTCCCTAAAATATTTAATCAGTGTGAGTAAAAACATCGTTTCGGATTCCTAAAATTACACATTTCACACTAATTTGTAAAGCAAAAGCAGCCACAATGACTTGTTTTTGCATCGTAAATGAACAAAAGATAATAAAGACTCACTGTCACGATATAAAGACAGAAACGGCTTTTTAAAAAGTTTTATATTTAATAGTAAATAAGTGAAGCTGATTACAGTATGACGTGGCTCACTGAATATTTGCTACTGCTCAACAGCCTGCAGGTTTTATTGTATCGCGCCACTTCATTAAAGACATTTTGTGTCATTAGAAAATCCTGTCGCAGCTGCTACCATTATTAAACTGTGAAATAATAGTTATAGTTTTAGCAATATTTCATTCAATTGTGTGAATTCCTGGGCAGAGCTCTCTGGGGGAAAAAAATTAAATAGATTTCCTTGTTAGAGAAATACTAAATAAATGATAAGTGGTTACATTGATTATTCTGTATGGATAAATATTAAGGTTTTGTCGACTTTGTAGAGAAGTTACCAATAAACTTCTTGTTTAATTCTGACTCAGCAAGCTGATTGCGTTAAGCTACTTGGCTGCAGGAGTGAAAGTAAATCTTTTAAAAAACAAACAAAAAATGACTAAGCTGTTAAGCATGGTGGTAGCAGCATCATGCTGTGGGGGTGCATTAGCATTACAAACACACATTGAAACTGGTTTTGGACTAGCCGGAACAAGTATAAAGCTTTTGGAAAACCCTGACCTCAGCTAAGATCAAGCACTAATACATTATTACAGATGTGTGTTGTGTCGTCAGGACAGTTTAAATGCATCATTAGAAGCTCATAACACGACATGAGTGCATGTAGCGTCTGTTTGGCAGTGTATTAATCACTTTCTAAGACCAAACATGCTTACAACACAAAAGCAATATTGGTTCAAAGCTAGAAACATCGTCCTAAAAACAGCCTGGACAGGGCAAGGCTTGGGAGGAACTGCAATGGAAAACAAGAGTGTCACACTGAGCGGTAAGGCAAGCTAGTTCTACCCACCGTCATAGACGCACTGCTTCAGCGCCGCGCTGAAGGTGAGGGGAGGGTCGCAAAAACAGTGAAAGGAGCCGGGCGTGTTCTCACACCTCCCATTCTTACAGTACGAGGGGTCCTGGCACTCATTCACATCTGCAAAGGGCACCACAGACACTGGTTACAGTATGAACATCTGCTTCTGGGCCAGAGCTTAGTCTGCAGGTGGTCGACTCAGGCTTTCGTCTCACCACAAAATGCAGAACAAATTCTTCCCTGCGGTAAATGCTCCATTTGGGAATCTTTTTTAGACATTAACCGTGTGCTTGTTTATCCCTAAGCTAATTGTTAAGGCCGGTGTGTGAGGTGCATCTCTCGGTCTAGAGGTTGAACAACTGTAAAACTAAAAAACAGGTTGAAATAAAGTGGATTAGTTGATCACCGATTAGATTCACCAACAGTTTTTACAGCTGTGACACTCGACTGGTTTAGATAAAACTGTGGTGTAAATAATGTCTTTGAGCCACATGTGGTTTCTGTTAGTTTTTTTTTTTACTACGTGAACCATTCTGCTTAGGGAGATTGCACAATCTTGCAGCTGGCCTGTGGTTAAAATAAAAGAAGAAGAAGAAAAAAGGGGTAACTGATATCAATGAAGTTAAAAATGAGAGTTTTGTTCCAGAAGAAGCTGCTGAAATTTAGCTAAGAAAATAAAAAATCTCTAGGGGGCAAAGCATTCTGTTTATGAGCATAAACATATGGTCAAGTTTATGAGGTTGAAGCCTCCTTGTAATCATTATTACAACATTTTCTTCTAGTTTGAAGAAAAAGTGTGATGTGAACAAAAAATAATTTAGAGAAAGAGAGTCTACATCACATTCACAAAGCATACTTTCTCACATCCGCCCACATTATTGCATCGCTACAGTTATCGTCCCAAACTGGAAGTCAAAGAAACCATGTTACTTTGAGGCCTTCAATTTTATCTGACTGTCATAACTAAGCCATATTTATCTCCTCTGTGTGTGCGTCACAGTATCGGGTTTCAGGTAATTACACATGACCCGACTGTGGCACATTCATCTGCAGACTGGGCCTGTAAACATCCTAAAGCTTCACTTGGGTTTTCTACATACTGCGGCTGCAACAGTTACAAAGTTAGCTCAAGCAAAATGAATGTATCCAGGCAGAAACCAGTTATCGTTCCCAGCCAGACCTGCTAGATGGAACCGCTTCACGTTGACCTACCTGTCTACAGACTAACTACTCAGAGGATTAGACACCACTAAAAGTAGTGAACTTTTAGTAGTTCACATGGAGAACTTTCTGTCTGTGCAGGAACAGAGTTTCTCCGACAGTAGACATGTTAATTCATTTATTCACTGATGAATGGCTTGAGGATATGTACTATTTATTAATAATTGGCACACTATTGACTATCATCAGTCTGCTGACATGTAGAAACAAAAGATCCCTCACTGTTTAACATTATCTAGTATTTTTAAACCACAGAAGCTCACGTGAGGAAGCTGGTAGTTTTCATAATGACAGAAGAGTAAATTCTTGTTAATGCAAGGCTGTGAATACTTTTACACTCAATTTATTGGACTAAGAAAAAGAAAAACAAAGCTGGATTTACATTGTTTATATTTTTACATTCTGTCTCTCCTGTTTTGTGTCTGTAAGTTCAAGTCATTGTTTGGTTTGTTGATGCCTCTTTGACACCATTTGGATTTTATCATTAGGAGCTAAAACGTGAACACAAGGCTTTTCATGTATGATTTTGAAATTATTTAGCTATTGTTTTGTATATTATGCAAAAAATCTTCACTTACACAAATCTGTTAACATATCTCCATTTGACAAAAAAAATTGCTGATGAGGTTGTGGATACTTTTGATACAAATTCACTCTCATACATTTAGCACTTCTAGACTGCTGTGGTCAGCAGACCCCAGTTGAGAGGACCTTTGCTTTTAAGTTCAAAACATTCAAATTTGGGCAAATGTTTCTATTTTATTAACCTATTTTTGCACCTGATAGCATGTATGCATCTTCCAAGACATGTTTACAGGAACATAGCTGCATATTGTGGGGACAGAGTTAGCTTTTGGCCTGATTGTTGACTACATTTCAGCAATATGCATCAGGTAATGTATTGGCTTTACCTGTCACAACTGACTTCATTATCAGTTTCAGTTCCAGATATTTTATATCATCATCATTCGTACACTTAGAGAAGAGCTGGACAGATTTTTAGATTGCAATCATCACAATATCAGTGCATGCAATGGCAAAGGACAATTTGGACGCAATATTTGGAAGGGCATTATGTTTGTCATATGTGATACATTATGTCATGCATTTACTTTCCATGTAGTAATGATACGTTTGAGCATCTGAATGGACTTTAACTGCCCTTAATTCCCATATGGCTTTCCTTCCCACAGTGTATTATAAGCCTGGCGGGCCACCAGGCTTTTCTTGTGCCCCCTCCAGGCTTATCATAGTTTATTTATTTTAGTTTTTTCTTTAAATTGTTGCCTATTTTTAACACTTTATAGTTGGTGTTCAGATATTAATCCTTCAATCTTCCAACAACACATAACTATCAAGTGATATTTTCAAAATTTCCTGTCAACTTTAAGCATTTTTTTAACTCAAAAACATGGCAGCCAGCTGGATGACTGGCCATCGCCACGAGCACCGGGCTTAGCAAGTTTTCTAGAGGAAACCATGCATCTGATGTATATTTATAGTAACTGTGATGCTAGAAATCACTGAGGGTTTGGGACTTTTTAAAATAGCATTTAAAATGTTCTTCTTTATCTGCTTAATTATGATTTACTGAAAACTGGTTTAGCTTCCCTTATTAATTTCATTCAGAAACCTGTCTAAGTTTTAAAATTCTGGTTGCCAATTTTAATATGTAGATCAAAAACCAGAGGAAAGCCACATAATTAAGGCTATCCAAATCTATCTACGAGACGTGAGTAAACTTCTTGTTAGTAGATGTATTGGGGTCATATACCTACAATTTCTCTGCAAAAGACAATAAATAGATTACAAAAAATGTCTTTAAATCATCTGAGGTCAAGGCGGGTACAAATTGAAACAAAGTATGTAATGTAATGAAAGATGGAATAAAAAATGTAAGTAACAAGTGCAACATGCCATAGAGGTGACTGGACAGGAGGGAAACTCAACAAACGTTTTATATTAAAATAGAAATAATCTTTCTTGGCGACCAAAGTGCAAAAGTTTGAGTGGAAAAGTTTGAGAGTTAACTTTTCCATTGGTCAAACACACAGCATGATGCAGGCTAAGATACTGAGCCAGACATTGACAGTAAGTTCTCTAAATATGACCACTTTGACAGGAAACCCATTCTTTCCACATAAAGCAAAAACACTGCTGAGAAAAACAAACATTTTGTGCTGCAAGTTCAACTTTGAGACACAACGAGAAACTGGCCAAAGACTGGGATGATCTTGCTGAAAACACAAATGTCTCACATTTTTTCGACTCAGTTCTGAGTCAGGAAGACTCAGTTAGCTTCTTCATGCCAGTAATGTCTAAAGAAGAAGTAAGACTAGGCAGATGTGCAAAAGATTTTATCCAAGATAAATCTGAGGTTTATTTCCGTGAGAGAGAGAGAGAGCAAAGTCTGAACAAAGTACTTTAAGGTTGCTCAGCTTTATTCCTGCCGAGCTTTTAACCTCTACCTGTCATGAAAAATGCTGCATTTAAATGTATTTTAGTCCTTTCGAAGCAGGTAGAGAAACTATCTACATCCTGTCAACTATAAACATGGAGACTGCTTCTATGCTAATGCTAACAGTTCAGTTCACCCACTGCAGGGTGGATGGAAAATTATTCTTCAAAGAACGCTAAAGACAACAGAAATATTCTAAAAAAATATCTGTGAAGTCCTGCATCATGACTGGAAGGAAATAATAACTTAAATGCTGTTTTTTTAATACATTATTGCTCCCAAACAATCTGAATACTTGGTGGAATAAATGCCTTGAGAAAACAATGGGTGCCGTATGAATGAATATGAATGAAATCAGTTTCTGCAGGCAGGTCAGAGCTTTAATAAAACTGGAGATTAGAAATTAGTAATGAAAATTTAGTGGGTGCATGTCTGCTGCTACTTCTCTTTAGTTACTGATAATTCTATACTATAGTGCGTATTTGCTGAAACACACTTTTTCAATTGGGTGTTTTGGATGGAAATATCAGTGATTTCAAAGACAGACAAATGAGAACTCACCAGCCTGCTCCTCGAGAGTCACGCAGCTGTTTCGGTCCACAGCCAGCGTCCAGGGCGGAGAGCAAATGCAGTAGTAAGAACCCACTGTGTTCACACATAAGCCATTCTTACAGTTTCCTGGGTTGTCACACTCATTGACATCTGCACAACAAAGTTAAGAGTTCAAGGTTATCAAAGAAGAAGCTAGGAAAAAGGTGGTTTCAGCCATGGAAAGGGAGATACTTTAACTCACCAGCAACTGTTGGCATCACACACTTTTTCCTGCTGGAGTCGGGGATCCAGGGCCGGTCACAGATGCAATAAAAGCCCCCGTCAGTATTGACACACCGACCGTTGGTGCAGAGAGACTCGTCGTGGCATTCATTGACATCTGAGAGCAAATATGAAGACATGAAACAAGAACTAAAGGTCTGGAAAGTCCTACATGCAGAAATTATTCACAATTTCATGATACTACATACCAATGCACTCAAGAAGGTTGCTGTCATAATAAAAGCCTTGTTGACAGTAGCACTCATAACCTCGCAGTGTGTTTTCACAACGGCCTCTTTTGCAGATTTCCTCAGCAAACAGAGTACACTCATCAATATCTGCAGACAAAAAACTAAATATTGTTATTCTGCAGAAGGTTTGATCTCTTCGCAGTTATAAAACCCCCCTTCAGATGCTGAAATAGCTTAAATTAGCTAGAATCGCCTGGTTGTAAGCTCAATAAATGAATCTTTTTCTCTTTTGTTGACCACTACATACTGATTAAAGTTATTTGAACAATTTAAGTAAAAAAAAAAACAATTAAAAGTTAAAAGAACTACATAGATGTAAGAATCTTTTAAAAATATATATATTTTCTACATGTTGAGTCCTGCATGTAGCCAATTCCTTCTGTGAAAGAGCGAGAGAGAGCAATACTTTCAGCTGACAAAAGGAAGGATGCACAGAGTTCAACAACAAAGTGTCTGCTTTATCCTGTAAACATTCACCATCTGTCATGGAACATGCTGTATTCGGAAATGACGACAGAAAAGAAGAAAAGAAATTACTTTCTTTCAGTAATGCTAACCTTGCTAACAGTTTGCAGCTAAGGCTACAAGTGCTAAAAATGTATTTTCTGCACTGTTCTTAGATCTTTTTCCATTCTTTATGTTAAACACAAACTGAATTGTTGCTTTAAATTTGCACAGTTAGCGACGTTTGCATATTATATAGTATTATAACTTAAATGAACACACCGTGGTAGGCGGGCAGGCTGTACTGGAGTCTTTGTTCACCGTAGAAACCTTGTCCGTGTGGACAGAGGAAGTGGAACTCTGCTGCATTGGAGGGAAAAAAAAAAAGAGTTTTAAAAGCAAAACTTTGAACAGAATTATGAACGTAAACAGTGGTTCTGCTATTTACGTCCTCTGTGGTACCTGAGTGGGAGACGGGGCAGGGGTGGATCTCACAGTGATCTCCCCATCCCACACCGATGGAGCAGCAGCACTCCTGCTTGGTGACGTTGATGGCCAGGACGCTGTCGCAGAACACCGTGTCGTCGAGGTTCAGGTAACACTCCTTCTTCTCATCCGTCACGATTCGAACCGCTGCAAGTAGAAATGCAAAGTTTGAAGCGAATAATTATTAGATATCTGTAAAAATGACGCTAAAAAGTCTTTTGGGATTTAGAAGGTTTCAGTGTTCTGTTCACTAGATGAATGTGGTTCATCTAGAATGACAGGCGACGTACCTTCGCAGCTGTGTCTGTCCTCTGAGAGGGCATAGCCGTGATTGCAGACACACATGTAGGAGCCCAGTCTGTTCTCACATGAGCCGTAGGGTTGGCAGAGGTTCCTGTCTGCAGCACATTCGTCTATATCTGAAAGGGAAATCACAAAGGTTGTACTGATTATTTGAATTTCAGTCCTAACCGTCGCAAAATAAAAAATTCCAGAGACGAAGCACAAAAATAAAAATCTCTAAAATTCAAAATGATTTGTGATAAATAAAGGAAAACAGATACAAAAAAAAAAAAAAATCCAAATGTTTACATCCTTTCAGAAGGAGATACAGACCTTGGCATTCCCTGCCTCCAACCAGTTTGTAGCCCTTCTGGCACTCGCAGTGGTACGAGCCCATGCTGTTGATGCAGCGGCCCCTCAGGCAGCTCGACGGCCTCTCACACTCATTAATGTCTGAAGAGACAGCAGAGGAACGTTTTTATTCAAATTTCCACACCAGTTCATGTCTCTGAAACCTTTTCAGCAACTGGATCTCAACTCCTTTTTTATCTCAGAGAGAAAACACTAAAATACGTGAAATTGTACACTTTATGTACACATTTAGAAATATTAGTTTCCTAGTATGCAAATGCCAAATTTCAAGCATAATTTTGTTTAGATGTAAAACATAGTAATGTGCATACAAAAAATGACTTATTTCATCTAATAAGTACACAAGAAGTGTATCAGCTTATGATGTCTTCTAGTTATATTTACTGAAATTACAGCAGAACAACAAGAAGGTGCAAAATTCAACATAAAATATGCATAAAATAAAGTCAGTTGATGTTATTTTTATGTCTTTGAATGAAAACCAAAACAAAAGCAAATAAATGTTATCATTACCATCAATGCAATATTCCCTGAGTTTTAGAGGAAAACAAGCTCTTTCTGTTGCTGGAAGTGATCCTGGAAGTCCTTTATGCTACAGCAATATATTGTGCAACATTACTAATATTACATTAGGCTTCATAAATTGTTTACTTCTTGCTATAGACAAAAACAATTAATTGTGGTATATATTTGACCAAAAATCTTGTGCAGACACCACAATAACCTGAATTGTGCTTGAGGATGTCACCTGGCCTAGTTGATGCGAATAAAACAAAACCAAAGTTATTTTGGTGTAATCTGCACCTTCGCAGTGGCTGCCCTCCTGTGTGCGCTGGTAGCCTGGGTAGCACTGGCACTTGAAGGAGCCTTCTGTGTTGATGCAGCGGCCGTAAGCACACAGTCGAACGTCCGCACACTCGTCAATGTCTGCAGAAAAGATTTTTTTTCATTTGTAAATGAAATGGTTTAAACCAGAAGAATGTATTTTCTCATTTAAAAAAAAAACAAAAAACTAATTCTTTGCAAAAGTCAGATTTTCTACTACTTACCACTGCAGCTTTTGCTGTGTGCAGAGTGAAGGAAGCCCTCGTTGCAGAGGCATCGGTAAGTACCAGGGAGGTTCTCGCAGCGCCCGTTGGGACAGATGCCAGGCTTCTGACACTCATTAATGTCTGAAGAAAAGGTCAAACATGGGATTTTAACTGATTCCTTTTTATCACTACAGCAGCAATATACCTTAAGAACAGAAATCCTTATAATTTCCACTGCAAAAACACAAAATCTTTCTGGTATCTAGCGCAAAAATCTTGGTGTACTTGAACTAAGACAAAAATAACTTATTAGTAACTTTTCAGCAAAATATAGGAACTTGTTTAAAGTCAGAAATTCCTTTATATTGATGACAATGTAACAGTAACTAGCACTTTTTAACAATATTAAGAAATTATTGACTAAAAATAAGCTCTTCTATCTTGCTAAAAAAATTGTTTTATTTTATTTCAAGTGCTCTGAGGTATTTGTGCTAGAAACCAGACCAGAAAAAGATTTTGAGCTTTTGCATTGTTTATCCACATTACCTCCGTCTCCTTACCCTGGTAACTGCATCTATTCTAAGTATCATGTGACATTTGAAATAAAAATAAACACTCACCATAGCATGTGCCAGCATGGGCCTCATAGCCGGGTAGACACGGCACGCACTCATACGAGCCCGGTGTGTTTTCACACTGCTCGTTCAGACAAGCATCCGGACTCAAACACTCGTTAATGTCTGGAAAAAGACCAGATTTACGCTTCTTATTTCAGGATGAACAGAGGGATTATTACCCAGATTGTTAGATGATTTACATCGCCGTCCATAATGTCAAAGTGAAACTGTGTTTGCACCTTCACAGGCCGGATAACGGTGGGACTTGCTTCTGAAGCCGATTTGACACTCGCATTTATAGGAGCCAGGCAGGTTGACACAGAGGCCTCCGACGCCGCAGATATCTGGTTTGTGGCATTCGTTTACATCTGTAGAACAACACAAACGTCACAGTCAGATCTGACAGCATTGCAGAGGAGAAAAATAAAATAAAACTCAGAGCCGCTCTGGATTATTTTACCTATGCACTTCAGTCGCCCGTGCTGCACCATGTGCTTATAACCCGGGCGACACTGGCACTTGTACGCTCCCTCTGTGTTGACGCAACGGCCTCTGCCGTGGCCACACGGCTCCGCGTCACATTCATTATCGTCTGGGAAAGGAGAGAACGCGAAGTCGGTGTGAAACGCAATCAAGAAGTTAATAAAAGTGGTGCTGAGTATTCAAAACAATTAGTGGGAAACTGCAATCTCAGACATTTTGTCTGGATTGGAGCGTGTGATAAGCAGCGCATCTCTGCTCTTTTCAAAGATTGTGCCCACAGCTCAGCAGAGGAATTAGGGCACCGATAATGAAAATGCAAAGGTTACGTGAGGTCTGCACAGACTTGCAGGTACCTGCCTGGCCTCCGTGGAGATCTGTCTTTCATTCACAATCTAATTCCTAAAAGATTTAAATAAAACCACAAATAAAAAAAATAGTAAGCAAGTCTCCACAGGAAAACTCATTAACCTGGAATAAAGTTAAAGTAGTGAAAGTCATGTCTGCATGTCTCTGCTTGTGCTCAGGTATTAAGTAAGTTTAATGACATTTACTAACAGGTGGTTAAGTTAAAAATATTTCTAGCTCTAAATTCCTTGATTCTCAAATAAACACAAAATTATGGGTGATTTTCAAGCAATATAATATGCTAAATTGCTACCAGCAGACCACTTACTTAAAATATTTATTGCACAAGGTACGGTGAGTGTTTGTATATTTATTTAATATAATAAAACCTGGTCTAAAATCGTGATCCTAGAACCAATTTAATGTCAAAATATTCACTGTTGTTGTTTAGTAAGAAGATTTGAGAGAAGATTCACTTTTTGTCCAAAATGTAATTTTTCAGCAACCCAACATTTTCCCTCTTTTGTCAGGAGCAGCAAGAGAAAATAAGTTAAATTTTGCTTGGTTTTTCTCTCCCGGCGTCTCTTACCCTCACAGATGTTCCTCTGCAGGTTGAGACGGTAGCCGGGGAAACAGTGACAGATGTGGCCGTTCGGGCTGTTCTCGCACTTCCCATGACCACAAATGCCTCTGCTCAGGCCGCACTTATCTGTCTCCGCTTCAAGGGCAGAGAAAAGAGACCACTGGTGTTAATTCAATACATCTATGTGTGTGTATACAGAGCAATGTAAAAACATTGAAACGAGAATTATACTTTGCTATCACTCTTATCAACGGTTCTCTTTCAGTTTTTTTTAGGAGTTGTACATATTTTTACTCCTCTCACTATGTCTGTCTATGGCAATATGTTGCAGTGACATTAGGAACAGAAAAAACTGCAAGGCAAAAAGAAGTGTGATGTCTAAAAAACTATGAACACCACCTGGAAGTTCTGTCTCCTAGAAATAGTACAATAATCCAACACAGATTGCTAGCGAATGAAAAGCTTATATAAAAAATAGAAAAACAATTTCCCTGCTTCACAATGATGCACTAAAAAAACAACAACCAATAATTACATTGATGTTTGTAGTTGTGACAGGACAAAAAGTGGAAAAGCTCAAAAGGTATAATTATATCTTATTGATGTTTTCACTTTCACATAACTGCAATTAAGAGGCACCACTGAAAATGTCAGTATGAATGAAAGGTAATCACACAAATTGGATCAGATTGGAGTGATCAGATTTGGCATTTGTTTATCTTACTTGAAATGTTTAGCAAAAAGGAAAACTGTAGTTGTGGCAGCTTTCCTAACACACAATGTGTGTGAACGAAGCCGTCAGGCTGGTTCATGCTTCGTGTTTGATGTCACATAACATGCACAGCGACCAAAAGCATCAGCTAACTACAAAAGACATGCAGGAAAATTAGCTTCATGTTAAACGACGGTTTTGGAAATGTGAGGTAAAAAAAAAACTATAAAAAAAACACAAGAGTTATCATTAATGGTATTTTCTGCAAGCAGGAAGTCAACATGTCATCTGTGAGAGACGGAGGCGAAGCTCGCCATGGTTACCGCCTCTCACTCTGGGTGCGTTTGCGGAGCGCTGGATTTCCCAGTTTTCAGGCGAGTGAAACATGAACCAGCTCGTGTTGAGGAGAGAATAAATAAATAAGAAGCAACTCTTGTGCTGGACTGGTGTTAAACTCACGTTTACCTTTAGGGTCTATTTCGAAGGGGTCATTGCCTGGGGGGATTCGGACGATTGGCGGAGGAGTGGGTTTAACAACTGTGGATCCAACAGAGGAGAAATGAACCAGCAACCATGACATGTTGATCTTTGGTCTTTGTACTCCACAGAGGCAACATTTCTTTGCAATCTTCTGTCAGTTAGCAGCAAGAAAGAAACATTCCCCTCAATGTGGCAGCTTACGGTACATTTAGTAACTCGAGACGTTCAAACGTTACTTGCAGCACGTCTAACTTTCTTTGCGAAAGGGGGGAGCGCTTACCAGGCACTCGCGGTCGGGTGGTGCTGACAGAAGTCTGCTGCGCCGTGGTCGGCTCCGGGGGCTTCTCCTGATCACAGGAGGGGGGAAATATTTCATGACAGCAAAAGAAAAAGCTACATCTACAAATAGAAACAAAATCTTACCGTCACAAGTGGTGCTGAAAGGAAAAGTGGTAGAGCGAGGTTAAAACGATGAACCTCTAATAACAGGATTAAAGGCTTACAAAGCAGAGATGTCGGACATATGAACGGCGCTGGTCAGAACTTTACATACGTCCGTCATGGGTAGGAACATAATGTTGACACTGGCCTTTTAATTACACTTTTGTTCTTCTTTTAGGATGGGATGATGATGATGCAACACACACATTTAATGTCTGTAATGTTGCTGGCAATAATTTAGCTGGATATTTAACCACACTTCTTTCTAGAAGGTGTAGAGCTTATTTTAAGTTTTACATTTTTACCCTAAAAATGTAAAACTTATTTTCGATACGGTAAGGCCACAACTTGTTGTATCCGTTCTGAGAGCACTTTTCATGTCTGTTTAGGATCACCGTCTTGTTTAAAGATTATAAAACGAAAACTTCCTTCTAGGTTGGCAGAGTCTCATTGGACAGATATTTGAAATTTGCTTTCCTGTGAAACACACTGGTGAAACTTTGATACAGTTACGTGTTAAAACTGGTCAGCGATTCCAAGAACACATCAGAACAACTCTTTTTTTTTTATTGATAAACCAAACTAAAATCAACCTTTTGGAAAGTTTTTATCTTCACCTCTCTGAATTTATGTGTCTTAAAATTAGAAATTGGCTTCCACGTCAGAAAAAGGAACCAATTTAAATAAGCTCTACCAATTCTACTTAGAAAAGTGGCTGAATGTCCAGCAGAAGCTAGTTGATGGCTTCAAAAACAAAGTACGTACATATTTGAACCGACTTGTGTCATTATGACCATCAAACATTTAAACTCACACATGCAATTTGTGTTTGACACTAAATTATTCCACCCAAGAAACAGAACGGTTCAAATAAATCCCAAAGAGCAACATCAGCCTAAAACTCCTTCCCGCGACGGTATGAAAACTTCTGACGAGCTCCAGGAGAACCGATGTAAGTTCGAACACTCACGATGGAAGATGATGGGAGGCAAGGCCACGGTTTCTGTTATGCTTTGGAGATAGTATCCTTTCCCAGCAGGGCAAATCTTATTGAAGGCCACTAAATACAGCATGAGGAAAGACACAAAGTTTAACCGTTATTTGGTTGTATGCAATTACATTGATTTGACATTTATGTTTAGAAAGAGTCTACTATTTGGGATTTACACAAAAATAAACGCAGTGAAACCACATTTGGATGTGCAGCAGTGAGACAAGGTTTGACTCATCTTGTTTAAAAAAATTAAACATTAACTTTTGAAAAGAATTGTGCATTTAGTTTAAAAAAAATGCATGCATGCAATAAATACAATTTTTGTTTTTCCAACAGAGAAATACAATATTTCTTTCAATGAGATGTAAAACAACCGGTAATAACATTTTAAGCTAAAGTAAAAAAGAAAAAAAAAGAAAAATGCAATCAATTATTTAAAACTCAGGAAAAAAAATAATAATCATTCTTCAACAATGTACCAAGCAACGGGAGTCATGAAACGCGGAGGGAATTGAGCTTCGTCCCTGGATGAGCTGAAACTGTTCAGTGAACATTATCGCTACGGCGACTGACTCACCTGTGCCCACCTGAGGACATCTCTCACATTTGTGGCCCCAGGCTTTGCCCACCGTGCAGCAGCACATCTCCTGGGTGATCTGGTTCACCAGCGGGTGCTCGCAGCCCCTGGCGTCGGACGCCAACAGGAAGCACTGCGCCTGCTCCGGCGGAGACTCTGACACACGACGTGCTTCGGTTAAAACAGCGATAAGGGAGCAATATTGTTTATTTCAATCTCTCCCCACAAAACTCTGCTTCTTCATTGCTTACAAATATGCTCCGCTCATTCCTTGAAAATAGTTTCTTGAAGTCAGATTTAATGTCTCTTGCAGAAATATTTGTTGTTCCTGTTCGAATCTCGTTTCTCACAGTCAACTTTCATGTTGTTTGTGCGCAAAACCAGAAGTCTCACCTTTGCTCTCTTTGATAGTCTGGTAGGAACTGTTAGCACAAAGAGAGCAGTGACACTGAAGCCACATGGTATTGAGATGTTACCAAGAGAAAGCAAAGACGAATGCTCCAAAAAACAAAAAAAACCCATCATCCCTACAGAAGATGTTAAAGCATAAATGTAAGATTTAAACAGAAGATATTTGCAGAAGAGACATTAAATTAAATCCTGCTATTGTTGTTTTCATGTTTGTGAAGCACTTTGTAATTTCATTGTCTGATGGGCGCAATATGAATAACTTTTACTTACTCACAAATCTCATTATGCTCAGCAACATGCCTCAGTGTGCAGAGCATATTTATCAGCAAGCTACTCTTTTTGAGCATCAGAGAGGAGTTTTGAGCAAGAGCAACTCAATATCTTTGATTAAAAATAAGGACTTTGCATTAATACAGAAGATTTATAATTATAAATACATTTTTTTTATTTGAAAGAAAAAACTTACAGAGAGAAATTCAGCATCAGTAGTTTGAAGAGATATCATGTTATTACTTACCAACACATCGATTTCTCTCCAAAACGAAGCCAGATTTGCAGGAACACTTGAAGCTGCCCAACGTATTCAGGCAATCTCCGTTCAGACAGACACCCTGCAGGCTGCACTCGTTGATGTCTTCACAGTCGGGAGGAGGGAGGCGAAAATAAAAAAGGTTACGCCGATTTCCGCAAGAGATCCGGAAAATGGCACGGCTCGTGTTTCGAGTCGTTACCTTGACAGTGAGTGCTGTTAAATCGCTTGTAGCCTTGCGGACAGGTAGAGCCGTATTCTTCCACAATGGTGTGTTTGACTGATGCGTCTGAGGGGGGAAGAGACAGGAGATCCAAAAAAAGGTGTTTCTACATCTTACAAAACTCCTGAGTGTGAAAAAAAAAAGCTTTTAAGATTTCACACATGAACAAAACATTTAGATGGAAATCTTTAAAGATAAACAACATCTACGTTCTTTGCCACACATGGAGATACTTGTATAACATTACACTGGTGCAAACAAATCCAAAACCAATGTCTATGTTTAAATTAGTAACAAAACTCCTTTGTTTTGCATGAGAGGCCTGTGGAGGCCTGCTGGCTTACTGAGGGCTGACATGACTAAATTAATACACTTAATTTGTCTGTCCCTGAGTTTAGGAGGCCATATGATACCTTTCATTTGTTCTACAGCTCTTTCTGCATGCGACAGCTCTCCAAAGTTAATAAGCGTGCTGCAAAGAAAATGTCTCTGTGCATAATCAGGACTGCCTGTTAGTGCGATTTCATTTTATATTTAAATTTTATATAATAACCAACGTTTGATTATTTTGGCATGCAAAAGAAGATTTTTTTTATTATTATTATAAAAGCAGCTTCCATCAAACCCAGAGAAGTCTGAGCTTCCAGGTGAATAAAAAAAGCTGCAGCAGCTTTTTTAGACATTAGTGTCCAAAAATAGCTGCATGCCAACAGCAGCTTTTTCAAACCTAGAAGGCAGCATAATGTAGAGTCTGAAAAAGAAAATGGAAAATTTGTTTTTTGGCTTTTCAGTTCCTTTAGTTGAAGCGGTTTCAAAAGTACGCCCCCTACAGGTATGATGACAGCGGAGACAGCCTGCAGAAAAATACTTAGTACGTAAGCTGTCTTGTACTCATACATGATAAAACTTTAAAAATGAGCAGGAGTCATTTGCTTTTATCCCTCTTTACTCTGAAAATAGCAATGAAAAACTAGTTTTTATGTCCGTGTGCAAAGAACGGTATGTGGTGGAAAAAAATAGTGACGGCAGCATCATGGTGAGGGGACGCTCGTCTCAGTCAGGAAGAGTGAAGTTGGTCCGGGTCGGTAAAAGGAAAGAAATAAAACTTGGGGAGAAATTCACCTTCCGACAGCCAGAGCTCCAAAAGAATGGTTCAAATCAGACAGTCTTCATGTTAGAATGGCCCAGTCAAAGTATAAAATCACATTAGCAAAACTTTAGAATTTACATGAAAAAAATGTTAAAACAAGAATGTTTTCAAGAGGCTCTGTGAAAAAACAGCAGCGACTTTGCAAACAGAAAAGTCTTGTTCCTCTCTCTGAAAAAGGAAATAAACTTTGTGACTTCTAGATCGCATCTTCTTGGTTTATTTTAGAAAGAAAATGAGTGTGGTTGAGCGGTTTCTATACTGGGTGCTCGTTCTGTTACCACATTCATCCTCTGACATCATGTCACTTATTTTCCAAAACTACGTCTTTGTTATGTGGTAAACTATCTTTTCCGTTTGTTTTGTTTTTTATTTTGTTCCTTTCAAATGTAAGTTTTATTCAAGCCTTTGACTAAAAAAAAAAGTGTTTATCAAGATCTCAACTCGTAAAGTAGTTGCTTTTTCTTCTTACTGGTATTGCTAAACGAGAATCTTTTTTTCTATAAGGGAGTGAAATATTTGAGGCAGTTTTATTACAGAGCTGTGGGAACACTGCACATCGTGGAAAAATAGGGGAAAAAAAGAAACGTTGGAAAAGACGGCCAGGTCATGGCTATTTTTACTGAAAAAAGAAAGGAGGAGGGGTTCAACAATGCGCACATGAGTCACAAAAGTGACAGCGGTGTGTGCAGGAGTCGAGTCATCTGCAGCGCCGACCAGACTCACGGTGTCAGGTTTTCGTCAAAGCCCGCATTGTCTGAGCCAGCACCGAGAGAGACGGAATAATGGCGGAGTGGAAAACGTGAGAGGCCAAGACTTTCCTGAAATCTAATCCTCAGCAGGGTGATGACAGTGAGCAGGCGCAGAGGAATGAGCTGAAGTAGAGGCCTTCCCCCCCAAAAAAAATTTATTTGTTTCTGTCTCCCTGTCTGAGTGTGATTCCCATGACTTTTTCTCATCCCCTTTGTTTTCAACACCATATGCTACGTCTACAGCGGGAAACACATATTTACATACAGTCTAAGAAAAGACTCACTTTTCTTTCACCGTCTGGTTTTGGCCAGGTAGGATTATAAAAAAAAAATATTTCTACTGCTAAATAACTGAACTATAAGACAGGCGTTGTTTTAGTTTTTATACTTTTAATATCAGAGAAAGACTTAGAGAAACTCCTGTTAATTTATAAACTGTGGAGTGCAAGAATCAAACAAGGAGAACTAAGATTTAGCTTTACAGTTTCAACCCAGATCGACTGGAGCATTTTAAAGTGTAGCTGTTCTTCTGCTGTGCTTGTTTTTCTTTCTTTTAGTTTTGTTGTTTTGTTTGTATTTCCTTCTGATTCAAGTAAAGCACTTTAAACTGCCTTGTTGCAGAAAATGTGCTCCGTAAATAAAATTACCGTACCTTACCTGAAAGAGCATTTTCATCACCTTATTCAAATTCGGAATTTTAAATACACAAAATCGACAAAATCCTTGAAACAGACGGCTTTGAAAGCTGCTGATAAGTTACTTCAGAACATGCGAGTTAAATTAAACCCGTGGCTGTATTTCAAGGCAACACCTCAAACAAAGGAGCATCATGTCTCCAAAACAAAGAAGGTTTTGGTGTGAAATGTGTGAATCAAAGCCTAAAACACAAAAAAGATCTTGTGCAGATGTTGGCTGAAGCTGGTAAGATGCGGCTATTGTCCTGAGTGGAGCTGTACTAACACGGCCTGAAGGGCCGCTCAGTGGCGAAGAAGCCAGAAACCGCTCTGCAAATGCACAAATGGATGAGATCTTTAATTGAAGCAAAAATGTTACTGTTGGGCCAGAATAACTTTTGTTACATTTGGAGGAAAAGGAAGGAAGCCTGAAGCCTGTGAACACCACCGCAACTATGAAATAAATAGAAAGATTGAAGGAACAACTCAAGACCAGAGGTCAACCAGGAAGCTGCAGGAATGGGGGAAAATCAGTATTAAAAACGGACAGTTGTCTATTTTGGAGGCTGAGCTGCAAATGTGGGCTAGCAAATTAGCATGCAAACCTAATTCTGTTGCACCACTTCTGTCAGGAGTCACTCTGTTATGAAAGCTTAAAAAATTTGACTCATCATGTCTCAGTTTTTTGCAAATTGAAGCTCTAGCAATCCCTAAATAAATTCAGTTTCTTATATATATATAAATGTCCTCAACACCATTTTGGTCTTAGTGTGAACTACATGTAGTCACTTTACTGTTTGCTCAGCAGCATGTGAAGCATGTGGTTTTTTTTTAATGAAAAACAATGTGGCCCAATGAATCATTATTTTATATCTGAGGAACATTTTCCACAGTTTCTGATTTTGCTGGAATATCTTATTAAAAACTGTTAGATCTGAGCTTAAGTACAGTATTAAAATTAAAAATAGGAGTTTATGACATTTGAATAGCCGGAATGGGAACAATAAAATGTATTTTATGGCCAGCGTTACTCACTTGGTAATTTGGGGCACTGGTAGCACTTGTTCTGTCCCCATGAGTTTCCCACACTGCCACAGCAATCCTCCTGATTGGTCAGAACGGGAAGCGGCGTGCTGTTGCACTGGAACGATTCAGAAGCCTCATCAGCGGGCGTGACGTGTAATATTCTACACTGGTGATGAGGTTTTATACACACGGCCTGTTTGGGAGTCGTCTCCTGAAAGCAGCGGCCTTTTGGTTTGTGTCTCGGTAGGAAGGGCCGCATTGCTATTTTGTGAGGAGGTTTGGAGTCCGATTGGTCATGAGGCTGAATGATGACCGAGGTGTCCGGTGTGTGGTGAACACGAACGTTAATCTGCACTGAAAACAGAGAAAAGGAACAGACCGGGTGAAAATGAGACAACAGCAAAAAGCATTTCTTATAATTCTTCACCTTTTGTTAAGTCGCAACCACAAACGTATTTCATATGCAACTCTGGAAAAGAATAGAGTCCACTGCACTGAACCCCATCGAAAAACTCCTGGTTATCCCACCAAATACTGATTTCTGAATGGAGTTAAAACATTAGCATTGTTGTTTCTAAATGAATATGAACTTGTTTTCTTTGTATTATTTGAGGTCTGAAAGCGCTGCATCACCATTTCTCATTTTCTGCGAATAAATACAAAATTTTTGCTTGAAATTTTGGCAACATGTTGCCAGTTCACAGAATAAAAGAGCATTTATTTTACTCAAACATTAACCTGTAAAAAGTACAATTCATATGTAATTACCCTTATCAATGTTTATTATTCAATTTACAGAAATCCAAGTTTGTAACATTTAATTGATACACTCCAGGGTATTATAAGCCTGGCGGGGCACCAGGCTTTACTTGCGTCTCCACCAGGCTAAGCATTGCTTATTTATTTTAGTTATTTTAAATGTTTGAAATTTTTAAGACTTTATGTCGGTATTCAAGCATTAATCTTCCAATAACACATAAGTATCAATTGATATTTTCACATTTCTTTTCAACTTTAAGTATTTTTATACTCAAAAACACGGCGGGCCGCTGGATGAATGACTGCCCCAGCACACAACCACCGGGCTTAGCACGTTTTCTAGGGGAAACCCTGCATTCTGTTAGAAAACAGTTTTCTTTTTCCTAAAACCTCTTTTTTGGATGAAAAATATTAACAGAAATGAACTGATAATGTCACAAAAATGTAATCAAGTTTATTTGGATTAGAAGTAATTGTTTTTGTTTGCTCGGTTGGTCTTTCTGTGGGGGGAGCCTGTGGCTTTAAAAGCAGGGCTCTGCGCCACAGGGAGTCAGTCTGTGGCTAGACTCCTGCCATGTCACAGTGAAGGTGATGGACTCTTTCCTTGAAGGTGCTGCTGTTTGTTTTGACTTATCTGGACGTCCTTGTATTTTTGCACCTGCCATCTTGACCACTTGAAGAGCTAAATAAGTTTCACCAAAGTGAACTCTGGCCTTGGGCAGTCATATTTCTGTTTGTCCAAGTCATATGAGAACCCTGTCACAGTCAGAAAATTGGATATCTCTAAATCAAATTAGAATAAAAACCTGACCTGATTGAGAAAAAAATGGACGTCATTTTTGGATTCAGCGCTGCAAAATAGTCCTAATTCAGTTGAAAAAACACCCCCATAAACTTCCAAAGGATATTTTTTGTAATCCAGTGTTATTTATCACGACAAATTAAACCCAAATAGGTTGAAGTGAGCAATAATTACCTTCTGATGAGTGGTGCCCCACTTGTGACAGGGGCAGGGTGAAAACAGAGTGTGTTTGTGTCATCTGGGTGCGCCCCATGGCCGTGTGCTCCACCAGCTTTTGGCCGTCTGGCTTCAGGGAGGCGGGGTACACGGGCTGCCTGTTGCCGTGCGCCGCCTGCGCTTGCTGTAGTGGAAATTGGCAGAGTCGGCCCGTGAAGCCAGGCGGGCAGTGGCAGTGGTTCCTGGAACTGCACACTCCTCCATTCATGCACGTCAGAGGACACACGACTGCAGGGAGAAAGAGAAAAACATGTAAAAATCAACGCAGGCATAGGTTAGCATGTGATTTACACACTAACCATTTAGCTTAACAAATGGATGCCTCGCATATTGTAGAGTACGCACACATATCAAACAGGCAGATACAGAAAAAAGCTGGAATAAGTAAGACCATATTCTCTTTGAACTGTAATGCCATAAAAACCAAATCAGCTTGACGAACTGAAAGGTCCCTGAAAACCAGCCAGGCAAGTGAGGGAGCAGGTAAAGTCATCGATCTGTGTAACGGCTTCATTCTGACATATGGGAAAGATCTGGAGATCTGTGGGAAACCTGCTGGCTCCAGAGCGCTTCAAAGCATATATACTATGCACTGCTGTTTCACTGGGTTTTCTCCGCTGTGTTTATTCAAGAGCCGGTCGTTTGAAACTTCAACTACACAACGGTGAAAGTTAAAGAGCTAAAGAGAAAGCAGGCAGTGACGTGAAGGAAAAAGGAAGATTTCACATGTGACACAATAGTGAAATCTGTTTGCTATTGTTCAAACAATAGCAAACAACCTGCTATTATTTGAACAATAGCAGATTGTTTTTTACATTTTTAAAAAACATTTTTTTTGAAAATGTATCTCCCCCCCCCCCCCCCTTCCACCAGGGGTAACATTTAAGAAATCAACCAATTATGTCAAAAGAAACTTGTCACACAACATGATAGGTTAAAAGATCTTAAAAAAACAACACGTCCTGAAGAAATTCACTTTGGAGACCCAGCAGAAATGGAGAAGACTGAACAGGGATAATCCTTCCCTGGAGTGGCAAGCGTAATAAAATTACTTCAAGAGCAAATCAATGACTCATTTAGGTCACAAAGGAACAACACTGCAGACCTCAGTTGTTTTAGAAAAGGTCTCATTGTTGCTCAGGATCCAACAATGAGAACGATACAAAAAAACAAACAAAAATAAAAACCCACTGCTCTCTAAAAATAAGAGGCTTTAATTATATTTACCAAGTAATATGTTGAGGCTCTTTAGAAGATCTTAGGGAAATTATGCTTGACGGCAAAGATGAATCGGAAAAACTTTCTTCTCTAGCACCACCTATAGGATGGAGAACTAAACAACAACCATTGACCATCCACCTATCCGTTATTGTTTAATATTTTTTAAAACAAACCAAATTTCTAGTCATTAAGTTTCTCTTCTTTCTCTTGACACCATGATTATTTTTGCACTTTTACACTCCTAGTGCAAAAGTGATTAAAAAGACAAATATTTTCTCAGAGTTGTGGCAAGCACAAGGTTCTCCTCAAAACGTCAACAAATTCATATCTAACCTTCTGAGGGATCCGTCATATTTTAAATAACGCTTTTTTTTATCTATATATGTTGCAGATTGTAAAAGATATAAGTGTTAATGTAAATTAAAAAGATCCCAGATTGTAAAAGTAAGACATTTAGTTTCTGAAAGTCTGTAGTGTCTTAGTTTCAGCTTTATGATTTTCATTTCTATAAGAAAACCCAAAGATCAATTTTTCTTTCTTCATGCTGCAGCGTGCCAGAGCAAAAATCAAATATTACCGCTACCAACAAAATCTGCTCTACCTCCTGTGCAGCACAGCGGGTCATTTTTATCTTTTCCTTTCCTTGAACCAAAAGTACAGGACAGCATTTACTTTATCTGAGTGTTTCAAACAGTGTGGATCTATCTAGTGGTAAATTACAGAACTAAACATAAAACTTAGTTGATTTCCCCTCTAAATGCATGCACTATAGCTCATTTAAATGTGAATAAAGTCCCTCACTCAGACTAAGAGAGGTCTTTCTTTGCATTTGGTTTAATCATCAGATGAATGCACACATTTAGAGCGAGCAGCTTGGTGAATTCCCCCAATTCTTTCTTCTCTAGTGTATTTAATTTTGCTTCATGCATCACAAAATGATTTAAAATCAACATGCAGATTTATCTTCTCTATTTTTTCCTCCCACTTTTTCTGACGGCAGCTAAAACAATAAAAAGATTTTTTAATAAATACCGTCAAACTCAACTGGTTTATTCATCAAACAAACACAGAAGAGCAAAAGAAGTGAGGACACAAAAGGAGAGGAGGAGAGCTCCGTCTGCTTGTGAGCCAAGTGTGCACACATGTAAGCAATTAGGCGAGTACTGCCGAGGAGTCTGGGCTGCGGCATAATTAGGGAACTGAATCACTAAACACGGCAGGGACATCCTCACATGGTAAAATTCAGGCAGAAAAAAGAAAAAAAACAACACAAAACTGAAAACAACCAGCTGCCAAAGTGGAATAGCTTAAATCTGAACACAAGACGGATAATTCAGAAGCAGCCTCTCATTGCCTGTAGTTCAGTGTCACAGGGGCCTTTAATCACAGCAACTGAGCGCAGGCAACAACACGCGGAGGGAGAGGGGGGTAGAGAGAGAGAGAAAGAGAGAGCGAGGCAGAGAGAGAGAGATAGAGAGACAGACAGAGAACTCCAGACTGAAACCTGCCAGCTCAACCCTGTCAGACTTCCTCCGGTTTCCACGGATCGGACTCCGTCTCGGCCCCTGGATTCAGAGCAGGAGGAAATTGGGAAAGATGCGGGGGCCGAAAAGTGAGATCGCAGACACACACACACACACACGGAGAGAAGAAGCAAAAAGAAGCAGCACCTCTTTTCCAACTGTCATTATTACACAATCTGAACCAGCAGAGACGGAGGAGATGACAAACTGCAGGCAGGGTCTGGTCTGAGGCTCCGTCTGGCCGGGAAAGCATCTGTGTAAGACCGGGAGCTCTCATCTACGCTGATGAACACCAGGAAGAGCCGAGGCATCATGTTTCATACTGAGGCTCACAATCTGCCGTGGGAACGGGAATGGGGGTCCCACGAATGAGCACTCTGATGCACGACGAGTGGAAAAGAATCCACACCACTCATAATAACAGAAATAATAGACATCAGGTAACGCTGCTGCAATAATAAGTGTAATAACTGCGCTGCAAGCTGTCAGTCAGCTGCGTGTGAGGATTTGGTTTCTTTGAGGTCTTTCCAGTACAAGCAGCCATGGCATGGCTTCAAGACGATCACACTCCATTACGCTTTACTCTTGTTAAATCTATTCTGAGTCAAACATTTCCAACCAGCTGAGTAAGAATGTTTTCTGATTGAGAAAAACTGTCTTATTTTTGTAAAAAGTTATTATTCAATCAGATTCTCATACAGTCCGTTATCTAGATACATCCTCTATAACAACCAATGACATTCGTTTAGTTTGAAAAGTGTTAAATTTTTTCAGTCAGCAATATAGAGTTACAACTTAACGAGCAGAAATCTTCTCATCTCCTGTTGCTTTGTTTTTCTTATTAATGTGAACAAAGCATATACCAACTAAGAACAGCATGGGAGAAAAAGAAGAAAAACAAATAAGTAATAATTAAAACAACACGTGTGTCCGTGTGTGTGTGTGTGTGTGTGTGTGTTATTTAGAACATGGGAGAGAAAAACAAAACAGGACGCACACAAATAACCGCAAAAAAGCACCAGTAGAGCTTCCCGTAGAAATTATAAACATCTAAACCTTTTCTCCCATAAGCTAATAAAATTATATTTCTTAAAACAAATGGAAAATTTAATATAATTTATTAATTTAATTGCTCCCAATGCTTTGTAAGTGCTTTCTACAGACTAAGGTATATTTATTTTAAAGGATAAAAGAGTCGCAGCTCCTAAAAGCTCAAATAAATTCTTAAAATAAAGTACATGGATTAAAAAATTCATATCATATTGTTTCATTGTGCCATTTTTCATTATGTCATTTCCATCTATAAAAAGATTATATATAAAAAAAAGTAAAGCTAAGGCCATCCATCCTTATTGTCTTCTGTTTATGGGAGATCAGGTTGTCGGGGTAACCGGTTTCCCTCAGACACTTCCTGGTCAGAAATGACTTGGAATCTCACCTCAGCCAATTCCCAGGAGCAGCATCTTAACTCTGCAGAACTGCCTTAATTATCCATGTCTTACATTCAACAAGACGTTGCAAACATTCCTCTGAATTGTTGACTCAAAACGTGACAGCATCCAGCAGATGCTGCAGATTCTCTGTGAATTTGCTGTTCCACCACATCACAAAGCATTCTCCACTGGACTGAGATCTGGGGACGACACGGGTCATTGGGTTATCGTGGCAAGAAGCCAGTTTGAGACTATTTGAGATGCATTATCCTACTGGGAGTAGTGGTTAAGTGGTTTCTTCTTTGCCAAAAATATATCCTCCACACTAGACTGAACTATGATAGGAAGGAAGGACGGATCCGTGTCCAAAGATTGTTATTTCAGAAAGATGCCATTTTGTTTTCATCTCCAGTCTAAGATTGAATAACAAGTGGCCCTGCCGCTGCACCGGATGCCTCCATTTTCACACTCTTTGCTTCCCATAAAGTGTTTTTTATTATGTCTGCTTGCATCCAGAGGTACACAAGGATGCAGTAACTTGCACACGTACAGTAAATTCTCACTTCACTTCTGGCCTTGTTATTTGAGCCCGAGTCACCCCGACTGCGCACACGCTAATGTTTTTGGCAGATCGTGCATGTTAGTGGGCGTGCTCGTCTGCGTGTGCTATTAAGTGGAGGGTGTTTCGTCTCCTGAAGAGCCGCTGCGGTTAGCTGACTGCAACCACACTGTACAGTGCGAAGAAAGAGCAGAAAGCCTTAAAGCTGAGATCAGAAGGTTTTCACTGTGAAAATAAAATCATCACCCTGGAGTTCATTAGTAAAATTTACAATCCCCGAGTCGCTTGTGGACTTTCCTCGCTTATAGGTTCTGGGATTTCTGTTTCTGTGCCACACCTTTGCATTTGCAGATCTAACACATTCCTGAGTCGAGAGGTGGTATGTTATTAAAGACAAAAAAAAAATCAAAAAATCAAACGTGCTTAAGAGTTATGAGGTGGTCGACATGAATCCGAGGCATGAACAGGGCTGCCTTGGCTGGCTGACGGGGGCAGGAGGAGGGACTTGTGGCTGTAAAATCATTGAGTTATAATGAGCAATACTTTCCACGTGTTAGTCGTAGAAAACGGGAGTCTTTTGGTAACAGTTCCATCTTTAGTTATGTTCTGTCTGCTCCAAGGAGATGTGCAAACAATCCTAAATAATTCACTTCTTACACTTCAATGTGCCTAAAAGCTCCAGTGTCGTTTCACTTTTTTCATCCCCCAACACATTTGTTTTTCGTGTCAGTTGCGCAGAACATATTGTACTTTATATTTAGAAAACGTACAATGCTGAGAGCTATTATACTGCATATTAATTGATCTTTTACAAAATATGACTTCAATTAAACTTAAAAGGAGTCAAAGTTGACCGTATCCTTTGGCTGTCAGGTCTGATTTAATGCATAGTTCCAGCTCGTAGGTGTGCTCCAAGACTCAGGAAGTGTGTAATTTTCCCAGAGAGGAGTTATTCAGAAAGTAGAGTGAAGCAAACTGGATAAAAAAGACAGAAAGAAAGGGAGTCCGTTTGTCCTCTAGCTTTATCAGCACCACTTCTCCTGACGTAATCAGAGCTGTTCCTTAAAATGCCAGATCTGCCCATAAGCGCTGAAGGATGGAGAGAACGCAGATCCGTCTATTTAGGGGTAAAGACGATGCATAAAGAAACATTAAGCACTCAGGAGGAATGCAAAACGAAAAGTGAAATGTTGCTTCAAGTGGGATAATTGTGACTTTCCTGTGAGAAAAAATTTATTTTGCATTCCTTAGCTGTTAAGTAAGCAAAGCTGATGTATGTGGCAGGACACACAGACACCAACACAAAGTCTTACCCAAAGCATTGTGTGCAGAAAGAAAAAATATATATTTATAAATGAAAACCTGCTTTTGTATTTAGCTCCCTTTATTTTGATGTCCCTTAATAAAATCCAGTGCAGCGAAATGCCTTCAGAGGTCATCTATTTTGCAAACAGAGTCCACATGTGTACAGCTTAATCTCAGTATAAATCCAGTTTTCTGCGAAGGTTTGATAGAGAACATTACAGAATAAACAAAAACATAAAAACCAAAGGAACACGGCAGGCAGGACAGGGACAAAACTGTGGAGATGTTTAAAGTAGAATCAGGTTTAAAAGAAAAATAAAAAACTGACTGGGCAAGGAGAAGGACACATTTCACAAGTAAATCAGACAAACTTCCAATAAAATATATTAAAGTATTTGACTGTAACAAGAAGGCCCATGAAAACACGATATAGTGAAATCGAGAAGTAAAGTGCAGAAACTGTCGCTAAAAACGAGACAGAATGACGCGCGTGCGTTTGATGGCAAAAAATAAACGACTGGACCCAAAACCCTGAGGGTTGCCCTTTGATTCCCCCTGTGAAAACACCTACCCACGCTCCAGTCTGTCTGGAGATGATGCATCGCAGCCCCCACTCCACTCCCTCGTCATATTGTCCTCTTACCCACAGCCGCACCCTCACAGCACAAAAACAACAAATTATAGCTCTACAAACCGCAGCCTGCTGAGTCTGAAGCGGCTGCACACAATCTCCAACTGAACCGATGATGCAGCCCCTGATCCGGCTCCTGCTTTAGCACAGTCGCCTGGCAGGACTACAAATAGCAAGTCTTTAAGATTCAGACACCAAGATGTGATGTTTTCAGCCAGCTTACTTTCACTGTGACTCAAGCCGCGACTAAATGCGTCCACTCAGGACGGACTGGAAAGGGGAACGCTTGCTTCTTCGTCTGCGTTTCGTCATTTCCAAGATTTATCCAGGAGCTGCTTTTCCACTGCTGCAATATTCCAGTTGTAATACGGCAACTTTGACGCATGTTGTGATCCGGTGTCTTCAGCTTCAAGCAGGCAAAAGAATACAAGTGGTAAAAGTTTTCCTTGCATTAAGTTTTCCGACTACTGTGACATTCCACAAAACATTTAATTAAATTCCTCATTAATCCATCAAGCTGGCTCCAGTATTGTAAAAAACCTGAGAAGTTTCTTTTAAAACAAACTAAAAAAAGATATTTTCAACCAATTCTTAAACATTAAAATCAAAGCTGGATACGTTTATCAAAAGCCGACATTAATATTAGTTGCTTAAAGTATATCGTTTTATTTTTATTTTTTTATTTCGTCATGATGCACCCAGCTTGGAGCTAGAAAGAAACACAATGAGACACTTTTTGGTTAAGTCAGTGGAAAGAATAACAGAAAATGTGAGTTGGAGTGAATGCGGCCAGCATCGTAAGAAGCACAGATAACCAGCAAGGAAAATACGGGTGAAGATGAAGGAGAAAAGTTGAAGACTGAGCCAAGAACAATGTTTTCAGGAACATTTTTAGCTGAAGCCACAGTCACTTTGACATAATGTTGAGGGGAGGGGAAAAATAAAGACAAGTTCTTTGTTTAAAGGCTATGAATAAAACATAGAGGAGGTCTGAGCAAAATGAAACCCCACACACACTCACTGCCATTTTTGATAAAGCTGTTATCTAAACATTATTTTAAAATAAAACAAGTTTCATTTGAGTAACATAAACTTACACAAGTTTAATTTAATTTAAACTGTTTTAAGTACATTAATTTAAGTGCATTCACTTTGTGTGGAAGCTTTTTTTCCCCTCTATAATCACAGGTGCCACTCATATTGACACGTGTAACACATTTTTTACCAGAACTGAAGTGGAAAATAAACCACGACTGGCCAAGGGTATAATTATGATGCAGCACTTTTTTTTCTAAACCACTGGCTACTAAGATAGATCCATATCCAGGTTTATGTTGCCACAGGGAGCAAAGAAGAGCAGCAAGGAATAACATCTTGGGTCACCATTAGTTTTTCATCTTTAAGGTCTTTACTGGCTAGACTTGGATGTATATGGAGCATCAAACATCCGCCTGTGCCACTGCTTGAAGAAAGAGTTTCCTACAAACTGGCAGCCAGTTTGAGAGTTGATCCCAACCAGCTCATCGTTAATAAGATCAGCCCAGACCAGAACCGCCTTGTTGGTGTCTGACTCCAAGTGGAGCTCTGAGCCCATTACTGATCCAGCCACAGGTCAAGAGTCGCTCTCACTTCATCCAGAAAACCTTTGACAAATTGGTCTTCAGATATTTCTTGGTCCGATCTTACCTTACGTTGGCCGTGTCTCTGAGCTCTGAGCGTCTTCTAGCTGCTCCAGGTAGGTTTCAGCTAAATGACAGAACTGGAAGGTAATGGATTCCCGGTTGCTTCAAACTTCATTTGCATAGCTTTTCTCGTCACCCTGTTGACTTTCTGCAACAAAACGTTTTATGGTTCTGTGATCACGCCACAATATCTTAGTAATTTGATTAATTGATTATGATTTTTCAGAGTCGGTTAAAGCTCTTTTTTTTAATGCTTTTGATACGCAGATCAGAGGTAACTAAGGGTTAAGTACCTTGCTCCTGGGAAAAATAAGTTGAGGATATATTAAGTAAGATAGATACAACACTTTGACCCCTGACCCTTAGAGGACCTCCATGTTTTATTGTTTGTAGATGTTTCTTATAGGTTTGAATTCTGTAACTCAAAACAATCTGTGAAGAGTGAAATAAGGAGATTACCAACTTCCTTTAGCGCAAATGCTGTTACCCAACCAGGATTTTTTTTTTCATTAGCACACATCCCACAGCATAGAGGAATGGATTTTAAAAAAAAGGGAAAAGACGGAAGCGTCTTAAGCAGGCGAGCATTGAGGCTTGACCTTAATCCTTCTAAAATGACCTTTGGACAGAGCTCAATTCTTTGTTTACATCAAGAAATTCTGCAGTCTTAAGACTATTCAAACTCAGGGACAGAAACCACAATGAGTTAAGAACAAAAAAAGCCATGGTTGTTGTCAAAAGCTTTGTGACCAGCTATAAACAAAGGGTGGAAAGAAACATCCATTAAAGCCCTGTTTATGTAAGAATTGAGGCTCACATGCCGATGTATTTTAAGGCAACACCGCAACCAGACTGCTTCCTGGACCGACACCATGAAAAAAAATCAAGAATTTAGCTAAAACATCAGGAAGAAAACTGTGGACATCTATAAGTTTTGCTCATCCTTTAGCTATAATTTCCAGATGCCTAAAGGTGCAACATAATTCTAACAATTATGTGCTGTTATTAATAATTATCTTAGTAATAGAGCATTCTTCAATTATTCTAATGATTAATAAAGTAATCGAATTAAAAACTGATTAAATAAAATATTGGTAAATTCTACTATACCCGCAGTATTGATATCGGCCCAAATTTTCATATTTGCGCATCCCTAACAATTACTTTTCTGTAGTTTAGAAAATTAACCTGCAACAACAATAGCTCACTTTCTAAGTTAGCCAGAAGAAAAGTTATACAAAAATCTGAAATTATATTTGATTTAAGAATAGTAAAGACACTTCTAAAAATAGAAGCGAGAGCGTTGCGTAACATAAATAATCACCTGGCTGCAACACAGTGTGCGAAATAGTAAAACATAATTTAATGAAGCTTCGAGGCAGGTAATTTACCTTGAGAAGTTTTAATAATCAAGGTACTCTAATCATTTGAGGAATCGTTACAGCCCTATGTGCAAGTAAAGTCATTGACGCAATCTGCAGCCATCGCACTGTTCAGGAACGATGAAAATGCTTTTCTGGTGTCAAACATGCAAAAGACCTTGTCAACATATTCACTGGAGTTGGTAATAATGATATTATCTACGATGAAATGAATTTATTATCAGTTTGGGCTAAAATGCCACTCAGCCGGGAAGAAGCCATTAATCTCAAAGAAAAAAAAAAAAGACAAGCATTCAGGAACAGAACTGTTTGCTATAATGTTCACCAAAACTTCTAGAGGGAAACAGGGAAACCAAAGAGGTTCCAAAGTGGCCTAATGACAACAAAGTTTTAGTGGCCCTCAGAAAGCTCGAATCCCAACCAGATAGAAAATCTTGTGAGCAGAGCTGAAAACGTCTGTGTGAGCAAAGTGGCTTACAATTCTGACCAACACCAGTTCTGACAGGAGGAATGGGCCACAGTCCCAGAAAACTCTCGTGAGAAGTTTGTTGGAGAAAACCAAACCCGGTTGACCAACGCCATACAGCGTAAAAGAGATTTCTACCAACTTCAAGGGAAATTTTTGTAAACTGTTGAATTTAAGAAAACTAAAAGCTAAATCTAAAAATGCAAACGGCAATAATTGTGCTAATCCAAAAGCAGGAAACATTCAAACTGATTTAAAGTCCAGCAGGGAGGGAAAAAATATGCAGAGCACAAAAACATCTGGTCTCCATTGTATTTCTGAACATATTAAAATCCTGATAAAACTCCAAGAACTGTGAGAGGCACTGTGTGTGAAAGCGGTGAGGTTCACCCATCGGTCAGTGAGAAACCGTAATAATAACCTACGACATCTAAAAGCTGCTCTAAGCTTCTATAACAGATGTTAGCTCTCAGTGGGTCCAACACTGTGAGGTTTCTAGTCTTCATAAAAAATGTACCTAAATAAATAAATATCCCCCTGGTTGCCCTACTTCCATGACTTGGTGTGGCTAAAAATGACTGGCTCCCACAGAGGGGGGGAGGAACACGTTCCTGCTGCAGAAGGAGAACAGGAGAAAGGTTCACTCTCTCATGACGCGCTTCCCTCAACCATCAGCTGCGAGGCAGGAAACCGCCATCCTAAATACGCCTACCATCAATGGGCACAGTGAGACCACATCCCACACCAACTGAGGAGCAAGATGTGAAGCGGGTCCGACTCCTGAGACCGAGCCAGCCGTCACAGTAAATGACATAATCACTCCCTTTAGCAAACACAAACCAGCGTACACCTTCTCCCCCGGCCCACCGCCAGAAACTCTGCTTTCCAAACACCAGCGCTGAAACTCCGCTATGTATTAGGGCTGAATCCATTAATCACTAGTATTTAATTATTGAAATAATCATAAACTAATTTAGTAATTGGTTAATTGTGAACTGGATTATGAAGGCAATAAAGATATGCAGATAAGTAATTAGCCCAAACTGTACATGGCGCTGTCTTCTTTGTTACATATTATGGTTGAAACAATTAATCTGATTAATCGTCATTAATTGATTATTGAAATAATCGCCAACTCATTCAATTTGATTCAGTAACAGATTAATCATTGACTGGAGCATAAAAGTAAAAATAAAAAAAAGAAAATATATCAGAGAAGTAATTAAGCCCAGACTGTACATAGTCTGGGCTTAATTGATTATTGAAATGATCGTCTACTAATTCAGTAATCGATTAATCATTAACTGGAATATAAAGACTAAAAATAATATATTCAGAGCAGTAACTAAGCTCAAATTGTGCAAAAATAAATATACATTTATGATTAAAACTCCTTTGTCTGTAGATATGTTTTAGCCAAAACGCCTCAAGTGGCATAGTTTTAGCTTCACCCAGTTCAGATTTACTGAAGGAATGTTATGTTGTTACATTTCAGGCAATAAATGTCAATTTTCTTGTTTTAAAAAGGGAATTGAATTATATCTTTTATAAAAAATCTGCAGAATGTGCCATTTTTTAATCCGATTAATCGTCAGAATAATTACTAGATTAATCAATCAATCAATCAAATTTTATTTGTATAGCACATTTCAGCAGCAAGGCATTTGAAGCTGCTTTACATAATTAAAGAAAAAAAATAAGAACTGCATGTGACATTGAATAAACAGTATGAAAGAGAATTACTAAAATAATAGTTAGTTGCAGCCCTGCTGTGCATCAGTCCTCACGTTCAGCGTGAAACAGCAGCAGACAGAAAACCCTGCCAGACCTCTGGAGTTGGAAGGGTTGCATTTATCCACATCCACACCTAAACATGCTTTGCATGATGTGTTTTATATGTCATGGAAAAATGTTACATCTCCTTAAATAGCTCCCAAGTGGGCACAAATCCAATACTGCCCGCTTTTTTCCGCTCTTTCCTGGCAGAGCGGTAAGAGGAGGGAGTAGCAGACAGAAACTTGGAACATGTGTACATGATGTCATATAATGACTATCTAACAGCCCCGGCTATAGGGAGTGGAGAGGAGGCAGGTGGAGGAGTGCTGACAGAGCTCTGCCGAGATTAGGTCAGGTACCTTTCCCTCGAGGAGCTGCCGGGAGGTAACCTCAGGAGACCGATCCGTCTCTGCTGCCCAGGTCGGCTCCGTGTTCTTCTGTTTACCCTGGCTAATCGCTACGGCTACAGGGTCCTGCATTCCTCTCAGCGGCTTTAAATAACCGCTGCGTGGCCCCCCCACTCGCCCCACATGCTACGCAAATGGGAGGAGAGCGTTAAAGATGGCAAAGAAGGTTGTTTGTTTGAGTAGGGCTCAGCGTGCTGCTCTTAAGAACACTGTTCTCCTGTGACGATGGAAAAAAAAAAAAGCCTCTAATTGCTGCTTTGTTTTCCAAATGTAATTTACGGTGATGGGTGTTTTTTTATCTTTTTTTTTATAGGTCACGCTGCAAAACTGTTGACTTGCAGAAGTTTGATTTTATGGGAAATTCTGACTGAGATTGCACTGATTTGAAAAGTACTCTAACGTTTCAACTGTTTCACATTTTGTCTGATTGCAGCAAAAGAATGTTAATACACTTCACTGGGATGTAATAGATAATTATGAAGTTACAGGAAGGTGGTACAAATGAAAACCTGAAAAGTGTGGCATGCATTTATATCGGCGTTTTCCCTACCAGGTGCCAACGGGACCACCTACCCCCCACCCTCAAGAAGACCGCAGGCAGTCATTATAGGTGCTCACAGTTAGTCATTAATTTTATTAGCCTAAATAATAACAGCAGATCACGTTGTGAGCCATTTCTGTTTCAACGTGGGTGCTCCTCTGCTTTCCGCTCTCTCTCAAGCTAGGCTTAGTGATGCATTGCCTCGCTCGGCTCAACGTGAACTTTTAAAAGCGAGACTATAACTCAGCTTTTACGCTCCTGCGACCAGCAGCAGGAGGCACGCTCCTCCTTAACCATATGGCTAAAGTACCAGAATATAAAGTAGCCCGTGCTTAACTGACATGCCCCTAAAATCCAGTCATCACTAAATACAGGTTTTGAGCTGAACGGGGGAAATACTCCTCTTGGGTTCATAAGACTGAGCTTGGTAAGGGAATATATATATATATATATATATATATATATATATATATATATATGATAGTTAGGAAGAGAGAGAGAAAGACACAGCAGATGAAACAGGAAAATAAATATAGAAAGGAAGAGAAATATAAAAGTACAGAACAAAGAAGCTCTTCCTTCGGGGTGTTATATTGAATGTGTTGTGGGATGATGTGATGTTGGTAATGTGCAGAGTTAAGTTTTCCACCACACGCACATTTTGGAATCTGTTAAAAATATGCCAAATAACCCAAAGGGTTCAGCTTTGGCCAGATCAAATTATTCATCTTTATCAGGTTTCCAACATGGCTAAGCTACAAAATTAATTTCCAAGGCTTCCTTTCTAATAAGGGTGGGCATTTATTCCATCGTTTATCATTTATTGTGATAAATTTCTTGTTATGATAAGAATTTTGATTCACAATAAATTCCAAGTAACGTCGTTTAAACTCCCCAGAACTGTCCATATTGTTGTTAGTTTCACTGTTTTCTCCACTCCATAAATATTTGAATGTAACACACTCTCTAGGAGCCTGGTCGTGGCTCATACATGGCGGTGTTTACAGAAGCTTGAAACAGCTAGCTCAGAAACCGACCCGTACTTCCTCCCTCCCGACGTGTTGATCAAATTACCGACATCGCCTGAATTCACGTCACATGATTTATGCCACTATGTCATAAACAGCGCCTCTCCTTAAACCGGAGCAGCATTAAAAACGTACAAAAGACGAGAGGCTAACCAGTTTTTTTCGTACGTGCTAGGCTACATGATGGCAGGACCCTGTTTCCATGGTTACTGATGGGTAGATGCCTACCTTTGACATAATGCAGTACTTGATATCTTTCTAATCTTACTTATAAAGTATATGAACGTTAATGACTAATCGTTGTCATGGCAACGAATTCTCCCACCTGAGCTGTGGATTTCGGCAGCTCCTCTCAAGTCACCACAGGCCTCTTGGCTGCCTCTCTGATTGAAACCCTCCTTGCCTCAACTGTCAGTTTTAGGGGATGATTTACTGTAACTTTTTAAATAAAACTTAATTTTCAGTTGTAGCCGAAAGAAAAAAATGTAATGGACATGACCCATTGTGACTTTGCGTGTGTGTGTGTGTGTGTGTGTGTGTGTGTGTGTGTGGCTCTGCTTTAATCCAGCTTGTAGAGTGGTGAAAGATTTATTGGAGCAGAAGACCTTAAATAACCCCATGTGTTACTTTCTCTACAAGCATAAATAGACGGGGAGAGGTGACAGAATGTGGCTCCATAAATATTAAAACTCAGCCTTGATGAGAGCTTCATGGTTTAGGCAAAGCACCCCACAAACACACACACACACACACGCACACACACCACCAGCTAAGGTAAGAAGCTTTCTTGATCTTTAAGCTACAAATGAATGCCTACGTGTGCGTTTGAGACGTCGAGAGCGTGGGAGCCGTGTCCAGCTTCGACTGAGAGTTCATTCCGACCTGTGGCAAAAATACGGACTGCTGTAGGTTCACGCTTGCCAGCTTTAGGCCGCCTTCTCAACAGTTTGGCACGAGAGAAAGAGGAGTGCGTGGGGGAAGAGCAGAGGGCTCTGAAAGGTAAAATAAACTCGCCTCCCTGCACTGAGAGAAAGCAGACCATGCCCTATTTACTGTATTTAACTGACTGCTCTTCATTCTCCAGCTCCCACAGACCTCTGACCCGAGCCGAGGAGAAACCAAAACAAACCACAAGGCTACTACTGTCACTTTGCTCTAAATACAAAACCACATGGGAAAGCCCAGAAATAGCTGCCTGCCATGATGCCCGACTTAAAGGGACGACAAGCCCAGATCGGGGCACGATGAGAGCACTTCCTGTGCAACGCGGGGCCTCCGAGCCCGGAATAAGATGGGAATCCAGAGCAGCTCGGACATCCAGAACCCGGGGAAAAGGCGGGATACTGCTGAGACGAACAGGAAAGCGAGGGGCGTACAGGGTGGTTTGTTTGAGCCAACAGCTGCTGTCAGTGAAGCTGATGTATGAGATGCCTCTGTAAGACTGACCAAGAGAAAAAAATATATTGGATTTGTTGATGGAAAGCACTTTTTTTATTATTATTATTATGCGCACCGGTTTTATGTCTGTACATAGATCATTTCAGGATAGCTTTAAAACAAACCAAAATTAGACACGCACACTTAAAAACTTGGAAGTGAAATATACTTTCTGTGCAGGGGAAGGGTTCTAGTTTGCAGGAAATTATACTTGATCCTGCACATATTTATAACAAAATATATTTTAAAAAAATGACATGCTGGTTCAATCCACAGCTCTACAAGAGAAAATATGATGCAAACGATGTCAAACAAATTGATATAAAACACTTACCCTTTACAGGGTAATGTCAACAAATGCTCACTTTGGATTTTTCACATCAGTCCTTTTTGTTGTTTGTATTTTTATTAATATATATAATTACATCATAAAAGACAGAAATTCAACTGCAGTTAATCAGAAAAGGGTCCAGATACCAGGTGAAGTGAGATCCAAGGTTCTCCTGTTCCCATGTTCAGAAAGATGTCATTCCTGCATTAGTTTGGTGATGTATTCAGTAAAATACAGATTCATATATACCATAACTACTAAATAGAAGAAAAATTAATTCCACAGTCCCCTCCGATTGCCAAACCTCAGAAAAGAAAGATAATATTTCCTTGAATTGTCTCATTGAACATAAGTAAAAGTAGGAGTTCCCCTTCTCAAAACACAGGGCATCGCCTGCCCAGCAACATGCATAAAGGAGGTAGGTACGTAAAACTGTTTTAAATGGCACCTTTCAAGACACAAAAATCCCTAAACGCTCCACAATAAAATAATGCAATAGCCCAACAGGAAACGATGCATGAAAACGAGAAATAAATGAAAGGCTCATATCAAAACCCACAGCTGCTTATGTTACTATTATATTACTGTTTGTTGATTGTTTGGCTTTAAAACTGAAAGTTCAAGTGATTTTTTTTATTAACTACACAGCTTATAATAGCACTAATGTAAATGTCACTGGAATGCAACCAGATGCCGTTTCTCTTTTTTCCAGATGTTTTTGTATCCATGTGACCGATGCTGAGCGAGGCTTCAAATATTACTTATTTGGAGAAGGCATGCACTCTTCACAGTCGATCCCACTACTCCCCTCTACTTTGTGGAAAACCTAAGCTCTTTTTCTTTCTCTTGCATTTTAATTAATTTTTCATGTATTTGTTTGCTTTCTGCTCAATAAAGTCTTGGAATCAAATCGTGTTTAGTTTAGGAATAAATCCTAATTTGTGTGAAAAATTGCTCATTTTATTACCTTGTATGATCCTGTCAAAGTTTGTTGATTTACAGCAACTCGTGATTCTTTTCACAGACGAACACAGAGTGTTTCTTGCAACATCTCACTCTGGAGACAATGTTTTTTTTTTTAATTGTACAGAGAAAAACATGGACTTTGGATGATAACAGATCAGTCACTAAGTCACATACAGTATTTAACCTTAAAAAAATCTCTAACATTCACAGGTTGAAGCTGTAAATCTGATCTTTTTCAAGCCCCTCTCAGTTATTTTTTAAAAATTCAGTGCATTCCTGACTGGAAGCTGTAACCTCTGCCAACACCGATATGTCCTGCAGCTGTTCAAACCACAACCCGAGTTTGCTGTCCTGTTGTTTTCAACCGCATTCTTATGCTGGCATCTTCTATGTTTTAAAAAAAGTGAAACTCCTGGTGCATAAAGGAGCACAGACAGGCAAACATGCATCTCAGATCGAATGCAGAAAACGCAGATCTGAAATGCACGAATATGGAAAAGTCTGCATTGTTCTTGCTGTAGCAATGGCCGTTTTGACACAGGAGGGAGAAATTTCCACCACATTCCAGCGCCAAAGTCAAGCCCTCCATCCATCTCTTCACCAAACCCAGCGGGGAACTTTTCAGATACTTTGACTGGGAAAACGAAGGAGACTGTGTGATGGGACCGTGGTCCAGAGGCGCTGTGAGGTATTCCAGGAATCCGATATGCCTCTTTTTATTTATTGGACACAGAAGCTCCAGAACGTGATGCATCACATGGAAACTGGGGCAGAAGAGGGAAAACCGAACCCCAAGCCAACTTTCTGACTCTGAACGGCATCGGAGAGGAAGAACGGCATCATGGCGCTGCGAGCAGGAGTCAGCGGACTTCAATAGCACCGCAGTCATAAAGTATATCATATTTATGCTGCTGCTGCCAGCACCCGTTTCTCTTCTCCCTAAAAATTCCAACACAAACCTGCATGGATTGAAAAAGCACAGGCGGAGTTGACACGAGCAGCCATTAAATCATGCTGCTGAAAGAGAAGCACGCTTTTATCTGTTGAACAAGAGCTAGCAATGCAGCTTATTTGGGGAAATATCTTATTTTATTTTATTATTTTATTTTCTGACTGTCTGCAGGGATTCTTTCCTCGATTGAAGTTTTACTTTGAACAAGAGACTGGGAGGCTGAATGCGGTTCTTTGGGTGTGAGATCGATGTAGACTCCAAGGCACCACCACCTCTGATCTGATACACCAAAAAATAAAATAAAGGGGCTCCACCTATGTCAACCAGAGTCAGGGGGAAGGAGAAAATATAGATCTGAAGAGCACATTATGTTCCATGTAATGAGCCTCACTAATTAAAGTGCAACATGGGAATATCTTACAGCGTTTAAGTACAGGGTAAAGCCCACCACACCTGGTCTTAGTCTCTTGCTAAGTCAAAGAGATTGAGTTAAGTAACTTGAGTTGATTGAAGGAATTAGTTTAATCACAATAATGAATGTTTGTTTTTAAGGAGGTTCGCCGTCCTGTGAAACACCCCAATGCTTATTTCCATCATGCTTCTTTTTTTTTTTTGTCATGTTTAAATGTTTCAGATCGCCAAACTCATTTCCACAGCAGACAAACGTAACCTGAGCGAATACAGAAATCCATTAGCCTCAAATGCAAATGCATGCGAGACATTCTTGGCCAGCCTTGTTCTAATTTTACTCTCATGACTCATGTGCAATAAAGTTGAGCTATTTGCAATTTTTTTTTTTTTTTTAGACGGTCTGACTTTGAAATAAAATGTGCTGGGATGTCAATTTCTCTGAAGACTGGCAACTCTTCTAAATGTTTTCCACTTCTGAAGAATGTTTCTCCTCTGGAGAATTTAAATAGTTTGGCAAGGACCTCCTAACCTCTCTCATGTTGACAGGCAGCAACAATTAATTATTCAGTGTCATTGCTGTTGTCTTTCCCTCTTGGCATTGTGCTAACAAACCCCTGCAGTGGTCACACATTGATAATCATTTAATCTATTTTTATTTTATTTCATTTAACCTTTATTTGGATAAAAACCCATTGAGATTAAACGCCTATTTTTCAAAGGAGTCGTATCGAAACATTTTTGCGTCACTTAATTTGATAAACAGTAACATTATTAAACTTGTTTTGCATTTTTGTACACTCAAAGGTATAGTTTGAAATAATATTGAAATGGTAAAGGGAGTATTGTATTTTGCCTTTGATGGTATTTGGTACCTTTGCTAACTTACAATTAGTTAATTGGCTTATTTTAGCATTTTCTGTTACAGCTGTGTTTCCTGCATTTAATCCTCCTTGTGTCACATCTGAGTGCATGAAAAGTCATCTATAAATAAAACTGACTGATTTGTTGTGAGGACACGTTCAGGACAATGTGGATATCTGAAGTCATGTCATTTAGCATATTGGATGCTCTCCTATGATTCTGCCTCTCTAATACATGTTTTAGTTGCGACCCTGATATTCATTTTTTGTTTATCAAGACTTTTTGTCATGAACAATTATAAAATTGGGAGATGGAAGGAAAATTATAGAGGTCTGAAATTAGAAAATTGCTGCCAAGATTTAAAAAAAAAAAGTAAATCCTAATATATATGTTAAACAATTTCATTGTTTTTGTTGTGACACCAAGTGATTATGTTCTGTGTTTTGTATGTATCCATTTGGATGTATACCTTCTTGTTTGTTTGGTTATTTTATTTTAATTGCTGTTATTTGTTCCATTAATCAGCTAATTGTTTTGTAGATCTAAACCTGTCAGTCGGTAATGTTTGCTGTATCGACACTAATTGGTGAGTAAAAAATAAAAATAAAGTCTGAAAACTGTGTGGTTAATTTGCATTCAGCACACCTGAGGCTATGCATTTTATAACCATATTTCAGGCCAAAAACCTGCAAGTTTTTTGGCTCATATGTAGCATTTGATAGTAGAGGCTGAAGTTTTCATCAAAGCAAAATATCTCAGCCTCAGTTAGAGGCTGAGATATTGGAGAATATCTGAACATGTTTTTGTTTCATGTCTTGGGACAGTTTTTTAATTGAATGTTGGTCTGTACTTTGACTGGACCAATCCAACACATAAATATTTTTGTTTTTCGCTCTGGCTGTATTTTTTGGTTTGTTGTCAACCTGGAAGGTTTTCCGCGTTTCTTGACGGTTTTCTTTCAGGGCAGTCCTGCATTTAGCTTCATGGATGTTTCTCGTCAACAAGCTCCCCTGATCCAGCAGAAGAAAAGTCTCCCACAGCATGACGCTGTGGGAGACATGTCCACAGTGTCATAGTGGACATGCAGTGTCCACTATGACACTGCATGTCATAGTGGACATGCAGTGTTCAGAGTGAAGTTTGATTTTGGCTTCATCTGTATGCAAAAAAACTTCAAATTGAATTTTTTAATGATTTTTTTTTCTCCAACAATGGTTTTCTTCTTGCTACTTCGCCATAAAAGCCAGATTTGTGGATTAGTTGATAGTTCTTCAGCCAACAGATTTTCCCACCTGAGCTGTAGATCTCTGGTCTATTTCTGTGATTATTGCTCTTCTCACTCAGCCGGTCAGTTTACATGGACGGACATGTCCTAGTAGGTTTGTATCAAGCCACACTCTCAGTTTTTATATAATGAATTGAACAGCAACCCGGTGAGATCTCAAAAGCTGTGATATGAGCCAGCTTTAAACACCTCCACAACTTCGTCTCTGATCTGTCCGCGGTGTTCCCCCTTTTTCCCTCCAATTCCTTCACAGTTTACTGCATTTAGACACAGGTAGGTTTTATGTACTTATTCGATTACCTCTAAAGGGAATCGGTTGAACTGAATATTATTTAAATTGATCTGAATACAAGATGAAGAAGAAACGCCTCTTAAAAACGCAGCTTTTTCCTTCTACTTTACAGTTCTGGACTACGTTCTGGTGGACTGTCGTGTGAAGATAAAATGCCTTGTGGTTTGTGGCTGTCGACTGACAAGACCTAAAAGAAAAGCACATATACAATTTTGAAAACGCTCCACTTTTCCCACTCACTGCTACAGAAATAAAAATGCATAAAGCTTAACCCAAGTGTGTCTAACTGATTACCTGGTTTAGAAGTTATAGGTCTGTATAAACTACATCTATGTTTTGTTAGGCTACAGTTCTGGGTGCAGCCTTGCCATAATCCCATTAAACTCGGAGTGCCAGGGTAAATCATACTGCCCAATTAGGCTATTTTATGGAGTTCCATGGCTGTAATTAGCATTTTCACTGTCCATGGTATTTTTATAAGGTCTGCCTGGAAGCCACCGCAACCTTTAAAACTCGGAGGTCAGCCCGGAGGCCTATTCATATCTCCCCTCCCTCCAGAGGAAATAATACGGCATTGTTCCACTCACTCACCAACCCTGAAGCCCTGTCCGATGAGCGTGTCGGCGCCCTGGCCGTTCTCTGCGATCAGCGTGGTGTTGTTGCCCTGCTCGCACCTATCCTGGCACTGGCCCTTCAGGCAGATCCGCTTGCAGATGAGGGGCGCGATGACCACCTTGAAGCGCTCCCGTGCCGAGGCGCGCTCCGAGCACCACACCAGCCTGTGGACGCTCAGCCAGAGGACGAGCAGACGGGAGATCATCAAGCAGGGCATCCTGGCATCCTTCACTGCCCCGCGCAGAGATCCGAGGGCATGAAATCCGCTGGCTTCAGCTCCAGCTCAGAGGAATCCCGCTTTGTTATCCAGGGGGGAACTTTGACGTCTCATACGGTGGGACTCAGAGAAAAAAAAACAGCAGGAGGAGAAGAAGAAGAAGTAGTAGAAGAAGCGCGTCCTGATTTCTGTTTTCTTCTTTAGGAAAGAGACAAAAGTTACTCCCTTCGCGTATCCAGGTGGTCCGCCTGCAAAACTGCCACGTTTGCCATCCTCGGAAGTTTCCCGTTGGTCCGAAAAAGTTTGCCGCGGCGTCTCCTCCTCGGTCTTCCCTTCCGTCTTTTCGCCGTGCTGTGTCGGAGAGTTGGAGAGGACTGGTGCGTATGAGAGTTTGGGAGAGAAAGAAGGGAGGAGACGGAGGAGAGGTGAAAGCGAGGGAGCCAATCCTATCTGGAGAAAGCTCGCTGCAGGCAGGCAGGCAGGCCAGGCGGCGCAGCAGCGCTTTCCTTGTTGGCTCTTCCTCCCAGGACCTCCTCCTCCTCCCCCTCCCTCGCAGACCCCCGCTCCGCAGATTACAGCTGCACATTTGTGTGTGTCACTCTGACTCACAAAAACTGTCGTCAGCCCCTGATTTATGACTTGATGCACCTTTCTGTCGAGGTTCATATATGTCTGGAGATATAGGAGCGCGACAGCAGATTCCCAGCTGGGATCCATGAAACATTGGAGGCTTTGCCCAGCACAGAAACACAGGACGTGTTGTACCAGTTCTCTACCGGATTTTACATGAATTTAAAATGAATATGAAATTGTAAACTGTCATTTAGTTGCTGGGCATCATCAGACTCTCATATGCTCTGGGATGACTGAACTTCAGATTTCCTGATCGACAAAGATGTTGTGACTTTAAAAGATAACCCGAAAGTCTGAGTGTTTGAAAGGGAAACATAGCAAGATAAGACAAATAAAGTTACATGTAAGACATTTAAGAATATGGCACATGGCTTATCCAAACCTGGAAACTGGAAACTACCTAAATATGTGTTTAATTTCAAAATGGGAATCTGACTTCACAAAAGGAATCGTGTTGTACTGAGGAAGAATGGAAACTTGAGATTTACATCATACATTGGGGTCATTTCAGGTTTTTGTCTTGCCCGTTCCTCACTACCACCACTGAAACCTCTCCATTTCCTCCTTTAGTCTGTTGAAGACATGCGGCCGCTTATATTTGCAGCTTTATATGCTGACAGGCACTTCATTGTAATACAGAGACAGATTATTGATGAGTAGTTGGACGGGATGGCCCTTTTTTATTGGCCAGTCATGATCAAGATTGTTCAACCTTGGGCCAACCACTCAGTTTGGTTCATCTGTGCGGCCTAGTGTTCATTGGGAGCTGAGAGTATTTTTTAAAGCCGGATAGGTGCGTTAGATCAGATCGTGGTGCTTGACAATCCAGTTGCTCTGGGAGATTGCCATGGCGATTCCTGTTTCTCCCGTTTGCTTTTCCTGTGTTGTTCAGTCTTAACTCTCATGATGTTTCGCTGCCACTGAGAAATCATCCTTGATGTTGGAGTGGAGAACATTGTGTTTGTTGTCCTGGCTGTGATTCTCCTGTGCGTCTCTTGAGGCAGCAGGCCAGAGCTCTGAGGAGTCTCTTGGCAGCCTGCAGAGCCTCTGGTTTGGACAGGTTGGAGTATTTCTTCACTGGTGTATGGCTTCTCCACGTTGCCTTGATCTTAGCTTCCAGTATTCACTGTAATGGGAGACACTGATACTTGCAGCTGTTGTTGTACTTTGTCTTGCAATCAGTTATCACAAGAATCACTGTGATAACTGTGTGCAATCCAGCTACTCACAAGAAGATCTTCAAAAGTCTCCAAGGTTTCCAACTAAGTCATGATCTCAGCATTTTTGCTTCTCACTGGAGTTTGGTACCCATTTCCCGCATTATGGGGATATTGGTATGCTCTGACTTTTGCACCTGGCTCACTCTTACCTTTGTTGTACTTCATCAGTCTTTAGTTGTGATAGTAACCTGTCTCAACTAAAAACATTAGATGGGCTACAGTTCATAGAAGCTTGTCAGTAAAAGACTGGGAAATTGTCGCTTGGCTGGAGTGGAATATCAATTTCAGCTACGACATTTACATCTGTGGTGCCCGAAGTCCGTCCTGGAGGGCCGACATCCTGCAGGTTTTAGTTCTCACCCTGGTTTAGCGCACCTGGATCAAATGATGACTCATTAGAGGCCTAAGGAGAACACTGACATGCTGAAAAGGTTGTCAGTACCACCAGGGAGAGAACTAAAACATGCAGGATGCCGGCCCCCCAGGACCGACTTTGGGCACCACTGATCTAGATGGTAGGGCCAGATTTTCTCCTAAACAATTATGAATCCATCCTGACTTGCTTCAAAAGTCCAAACTAGAGATGGCTGCATAATAGTGAAAGGAATATTTCAATCAATCAAATCATTTTAGAAAATAATAAATTAGATTTCTGATTACTTTCTTGCTGTCTTTCTTTTTTTATCGACACTTCCAAAATGAGCAGATCGGTGGAGAGCACTATTAACAGCTGTTCTGTCAACAGAGCTTATAAATCCCTACAGCTCCTCCAGAGTCACTATGAGCCTCAAACGCTACAATTTGGGTGGATGGCCATGTCTAGCAAGTTTGCATTTGTGCCACCCGCTTTCCATTTTCCGATCGATTAACTTAAATCTGGTGTTTTTACTCTGCTCTGTTTTGTCATAAAATTAATAAGAGGATCAATGAATAACATAGAGATTATGAAACCTACTCAATGCAACAAGTACAAGCATCTGCAGTTCTGCCAGAGCTGCCAGCTGAGATATTTCCAAAGCTGCTGCAAATTACAGTGTAACACCATGAGTCCACACAACTAAATAACAGCCAAGCCTGCAGGGATGCACTCTCACTGAAACAGACTGTAATTGTGACACCGTTCTGCCATCAGAGCCAAACTCATCTGAGAGACACACTCGGCCGTGTTTCTCGGCTGGCATGCTGATCGATGATAAAAAAGCTAAGAACACACCAATCTCAGGACTGCAGGCGCCTCGGGCAAACAAAGGGACACAAAAGAAAAACAAGTGAGTCACTTCCGCTTTTAAAAAGTGAGAGTGTTTACTTTCAGTCGCCGAGGAAATGACTGCATGGGTCTGCAGAGAGTTCACAGGCTGCGCTCACATTTCTCTGCCGAGTTGCTCGCCGTAGAAGCGTCACTGGCTGCCAAGATATACACACACATACACATGCACACACACACACCAACACGCAGAGTGTAAACACATTGTGGGTCAGTCAGGAGCCAATCCTTGAACATTTGTTGGTACAATTTAATTATTTCCATCCCTTAAAACAAAGACTTAAAGGGTACTAAATGCACCACAAGATAATGAGAGAAACAGAAAAGCCAAACGATCGTTCTGCAGAACCAGATGGTATTGCAGCTTGAGGTAACTGAAGATGAAGCACCAGCTAAACCTTTTGGACATATTGAAGGTTTTACATGGCAACCTGAAACACAGAATATGTGCAAACACGTGTCCTGCTGCTAATAGTAGTTCATTTATGCATTGAAATAAAAACTTGTCAAGGTCAATGTCTAGTTTAAGTGAAAAACAAGATCTTTTTTAAACATCCTCTGAGATTTAGCAGATAACTTCCTAAAAGGAAAGGACAAATTGATAGGATGCCTCCTATTTTAAATGCAAAAGGAGGTGGAAGTATTATATAAAATTTACTTTTTTGAGCTTTATTTTGTGTTATAATGTTAATATCATAACCAGAGTGTTGCTATTACTTTTAGATGCATGTTTGAGGAATCCTTGAATCAGATCACTCCTCCTCTGTGGCTTTCCCAACTCAGCTCCTTCAGACTAGCAGCAGCAGCAATTAACAAGCACACTGCGTATCTGCTGAGCTCATTATACAAAGTACTTCTCAATCAAACGCTACTAATAACTGTAGTTCGCAGCATAACTAGAAGCATTATTGTAATGATGAGCTGAAAGCAAAATGTAGGTAATTTTATTTATGTTGCTCATGTTCAGCAGCAAGGCAATTCAAAGTGCTTTACATGAATTAAAAGGAAACAAGTTTGGTCTTTTGTTCAAACCAAAGGAAAGAGCAAAAGAAGAAAAATAATCTAATCATGTTGATAAACTAGATACTCCTGTTCAGGGTTGCTGGATGAGTATAAGTAAGTCTAATTCCTTTTCTGGGTTGCTAAATAA